>NC_068282.1:3211000-3306000 GCF_025860055.1 Xyrauchen texanus
GTTTACTTCAGTGCATTTTTTTACTTACAAATCCAATATATACTGTACATTATCACATTGAGAATCAATTAATTCATCCAAATGCTTAAATGGAGTTATGATGGAAATAAGGAGCATTTCAATCTGCTCCGAGACCAGACGGACCAGACAGACAGCACACTGGAGGTTAAATCATTCACTAAATAGGGAGCAAGGGAGCATCCTATAGCTCTCCTATAACTGTTCTGAGACCAGTGCAGACAGACAGCACACTGGAGGTTAAGTCATTCACTAAATAGTGAGCAAGGGTGCATCCTATAGCTCTCTATAACTGTTCTGAGACCAGTGCAGACAGACAGCACACTGGAGGTTAAATGATTCACTAAATAGGGAGCAAGGGAGCATCCTATAGCTCTCCTATAACTGTTCTGAGACCAGTGCAGACAGACAGCTCACTGGAGGTTAAGTCATTCACTAAATAGTGAGCAAGGGTGCATCCTATAGCTCTCTATAACTGTTCTGAGACCAGTGCAGACAGACAGCACACTGGAGGTTAAATGATTCACTAAATAGGGAGCAAGGGTGCATCCTATAGCTCTCCTATAACTGTTCTGAGACCAGTGCAGACAGACAGCACACTGGAGGTTAAGTCATTCACTAAATATTGAGCAAGGGTGCATCCTATAGCTCTCCTATAACTGTTCTGAGACCAGTGCAGACAGACAGCACACTGGAGGTTAAATGATTCACTAAATAGGGAGCAAGGGAGCATCCTATAGCTCTCCTATAACTGTTATGAGACCAGTGCAGACAGACAGCACACTGGAGGTTAAATGATTAACTAAATAGGGAGCAAGGGAGCATCCTATAGCTCTCCTATAACTGTTCTGAGACCAGTGCAGACAGACAGCACACTGGAGGTTAAGTCATTCACTAAATAGGGAGCAAGGGAGCATCCTATAGCTCTCCTATAACTGTTCTGAGACCAGTGCAGACAGACAGTACACTGGAGGTTAAGTCATTCACTAAATAGGGAGGAAGAGAGCATCCTATAGCTCTCCTATAACTGTTCTGAGACCAGTGCAGACAGACAGCACACTGGAGGTTAAATGATTAACTAAATAGGGAGCAAGGGAGCATCCTATAGCTCTCCTATAACTGTTCTGAGACAGTGCAGACAGACAGCACACTGGAGGTTAAATGATTCACTAAATAGGGAGCAAGGGAGCATCCTATAGCCTCCTATAACTGTTCTGAGACCAGTGCAGACAGACAGTACACTGGAGGTTAAGTCATGCACTAAATAGGGAGTAAGGGAGCATCCTATAGCTCTCCTATAACTGTTCTGAGACCAGTGCAGACAGACAGCACACTGGAGGTTAAATGATTCACTAAATAGGGAGCAAGGGAGCATCCTATAGCTCTCCTATAACTGTTCTGAGACCAGTGCAGACAGACAGCACACTGGAGGTTAAATGATTAACTAAATAGGGAGCAAGGGAGCATCCTATAGCTCTCCTATAACTGTTCTGAGACCAGTGCAGACAGACAGCACACTGGAGGTTAAGTCATTCACTAAATAGGGAGCAAGGGAGCATCCTATAGCTCTCCTATAACTGTTCTGAGACCAGTGCAGACAGACAGCACACTGGAGGTTAAATCATTCACTAAATAGGGAGCAAGGGAGCATCCTATAGCTCTCCTATAACTGTTCTGAGACCAGTGCAGACAGACAGCACACTGGAGGTTAAGTCATTCACTAAATAGTGAGCAAGGGTGCATCCTATAGCTCTCTATAACTGTTCTGAGACCAGTGCAGACAGACAGCACACTGGAGGTTAAATGATTCACTAAATAGGGAGCAAGGGAGCATCCTATAGCTCTCCTATAACTGTTCTGAGACCAGTGCAGACAGACAGCACACTGGAGGTTAAATGATTCACTAAATAGGGAGCAAGGGAGCATCCTATAGCTCTCCTATAACTGTTCTGAGACCAGTGCAGACAGACAGCACACTGGAGGTTAAGTCATTCACTAAATAGGGAGCAAGGGAGCATCCTATAGCTCTCCTATAACTGTTCTGAGACCAGTGCAGACAGACAGTACACTGGAGGTTAAGTCATTCACTAAATAGGGAGGAAGAGAGCATCCTATAGCTCTCCTATAACTGTTCTGAGACCAGTGCAGACAGACAGCACACTGGAGGTTAAATGATTAACTAAATAGGGAGCAAGGGAGCATCCTATAGCTCTCCTATAACTGTTCTGAGACAGTGCAGACAGACAGCACACTGGAGGTTAAATGATTCACTAAATAGGGAGCAAGGGAGCATCCTATAGCGCTCCTATAACTGTTCTGAGACCAGTGCAGACAGACAGTACACTGGAGGTTAAGTCATGCACTAAATAGGGAGTAAGGGAGCATCCTATAGCTCTCCTATAACTGTTCTGAGACCAGTGCAGACAGACAGCACACTGGAGGTTAAATGATTCACTAAATAGGGAGCAAGGGAGCATCCTATAGCTCTCCTATAACTGTTCTGAGACCAGTGCAGACAGACAGCACACTGGAGGTTAAATGATTAACTAAATAGGGAGCAAGGGAGCATCCTATAGCTCTCCTATAACTGTTCTGAGACCAGTGCAGACAGACAGCACACTGGAGGTTAAGTCATTCACTAAATAGGGAGCAAGGGAGCATCCTATAGCTCTCCTATAACTGTTCTGAGACCAGTGCAGACAGACAGCACACTGGAGGTTAAATCATTCACTAAATAGGGAGCAAGGGAGCATCCTATAGCTCTCCTATAACTGTTCTGAGACCAGTGCAGACAGACAGCACACTGGAGGTTAAGTCATTCACTAAATAGTGAGCAAGGGTGCATCCTATAGCTCTCTATAACTGTTCTGAGACCAGTGCAGACAGACAGCACACTGGAGGTTAAATGATTCACTAAATAGGGAGCAAGGGAGCATCCTATAGCTCTCCTATAACTGTTCTGAGACCAGTGCAGACAGACAGCTCACTGGAGGTTAAGTCATTCACTAAATAGTGAGCAAGGGTGCATCCTATATCTCTCTATAACTGTTCTGAGACCAGTGCAGACAGACAGCACACTGGAGGTTAAATGATTCACTAAATAGGGAGCAAGGGTGCATCCTATAGCTCTCCTATAACTGTTCTGAGACCAGTGCAGACAGACAGCACACTGGAGGTTAAATGATTCACTAAATAGGGAGCAAGGGAGCATCCTATAGCTCTCCTATAACTGTTCTGAGACCAGTGCAGACAGACAGCACACTGGAGGTTAAGTCATTCACTAAATAGGGAGCAAGGGAGCATCCTATAGCTCTCCTATAACTGTTCTGAGACCAGTGCAGACAGACAGTACACTGGAGGTTAAGTCATTCACTAAATAGGGAGGAAGAGAGCATCCTATAGCTCTCCTATAACTGTTCTGAGACCAGTGCAGACAGACAGTACACTGGAGGTTAAATGATTAACTAAATAGGGAGCAAGGGAGCATCCTATAGCTCTCCTATAACTGTTCTGAGACAGTGCAGACAGACAGCACACTGGAGGTTAAATGATTCACTAAATAGGGAGCAAGGGAGCATCCTATAGCTCTCCTATAACTGTTCTGAGACAGTGCAGACAGACAGTACACTGGAGGTTAAGTCATGCACTAAATAGGGAGTAAGGGAGCATCCTATAGCTCTCCTATAACTGTTCTGAGACCAGTGCAGACAGACAGCACACTGGAGGTTAAATGATTCACTAAATAGGGAGCAAGGGAGCATCCTATAGCTCTCCTATAACTGTTCTGAGACCAGTGCAGACAGACAGCACACTGGAGGTTAAATGATTAACTAAATAGGGAGCAAGGGAGCATCCTATAGCTCTCCTATAACTGTTCTGAGACCAGTGCAGACAGACAGCACACTGGAGGTTAAGTCATTCACTAAATAGGGAGCAAGGGAGCATCCTATAGCTCTCCTATAACTGTTCTGAGACCAGTGCAGACAGACAGCACACTGGAGGTTAAATCATTCACTAAATAGGGAGCAAGGGAGCATCCTATAGCTCTCCTATAACTGTTCTGAGACCAGTGCAGACAGACAGCACACTGGAGGTTAAATCATTCACTAAATAGGGAGCAAGGGAGCATCCTATAGCTCTCCTATAACTGTTCTGAGACCAGTGCAGACAGACAGCACACTGGAGGTTAAGTCATTCACTAAATAGTGAGCAAGGGTGCATCCTATAGCTCTCTATAACTGTTCTGAGACCAGTGCAGACAGACAGCACACTGGAGGTTAAATGATTCACTAAATAGGGAGCAAGGGAGCATCCTATAGCTCTCCTATAACTGTTCTGAGACCAGTGCAGACAGACAGCTCACTGGAGGTTAAGTCATTCACTAAATAGTGAGCAAGGGTGCATCCTATATCTCTCTATAACTGTTCTGAGACCAGTGCAGACAGACAGCACACTGGAGGTTAAATGATTCACTAAATAGGGAGCAAGGGTGCATCCTATAGCTCTCCTATAACTGTTCTGAGACCAGTGCAGACAGACAGCACACTGGAGGTTAAGTCATTCACTAAATAGTGAGCAAGGGTGCATCCTATAGCTCTCCTATAACTGTTCTGAGACCAGTGCAGACAGACAGCACACTGGAGGTTAAATGATTCACTAAATAGGGAGCAAGGGAGCATCCTATAGCTCTCCTATAACTGTTCTGAGACCAGTGCAGACAGACAGCACACTGGAGGTTAAATGATTAACTAAATAGGGAGCAAGGGAGCATCCTATAGCTCTCCTATAACTGTTCTGAGACCAGTGCAGACAGACAGCACACTGGAGGTTAAGTCATTCACTAAATAGGGAGCAAGGGAGCATCCTATAGCTCTCCTATAACTGTTCTGAGACCAGTGCAGACAGACAGCACACTGGAGGTTAAATGATTAACTAAATAGGGAGCAAGGGAGCATCCTATAGCTCTCCTATAACTGTTCTGAGACCAGTGCAGACAGACAGCACACTGGAGGTTAAATGATTCACTAAATAGGGAGCAAGGGAGCATCCTATAGCTCTCCTATAACTGTTCTGAGACCAGTGCAGACAGACAGCACACTGGAGGTTAAATGATTAACTAAATAGGGAGCAAGGGAGCATCCTATAGCTCTCCTATAACTGTTCTGAGACCAGTGCAGACAGACAGCACACTGGAGGTTAAATGATTAACTAAATAGGGAGCAAGGGAGCATCCTATAGCTCTCCTATAACTGTTCTGAGACAGTGCAGACAGACAGCACACTGGAGGTTAAATGATTCACTAAATAGGGAGCAAGGGAGCATCCTATAGCGCTCCTATAACTGTTCTGAGACCAGTGCAGACAGACAGTACACTGGAGGTTAAGTCATGCACTAAATAGGGAGTAAGGGAGCATCCTATAGCTCTCCTATAACTGTTCTGAGACCAGTGCAGACAGACAGCACACTGGAGGTTAAATGATTCACTAAATAGGGAGCAAGGGAGCATCCTATAGCTCTCCTATAACTGTTCTGAGACCAGTGCAGACAGACAGCACACTGGAGGTTAAATGATTAACTAAATAGGGAGCAAGGGAGCATCCTATAGCTCTCCTATAACTGTTCTGAGACCAGTGCAGACAGACAGCACACTGGAGGTTAAGTCATTCACTAAATAGGGAGCAAGGGAGCATCCTATAGCTCTCCTATAACTGTTCTGAGACCAGTGCAGACAGACAGCACACTGGAGGTTAAATGATTAACTAAATAGGGAGCAAGGGAGCATCCTATAGCTCTCCTATAACTGTTCTGAGACCAGTGCAGACAGACAGTACACTGGAGGTTAAGTCATTCACTAAATAGGGAGGAAGAGAGCATCCTATAGCTCTCCTATAACTGTTCTGAGACCAGTGCAGACAGACAGCACACTGGAGGTTAAATGATTAACTAAATAGGGAGCAAGGGAGCATCCTATAGCTCTCCTATAACTGTTCTGAGACCAGTGCAGACAGACAGCACACTGGAGGTTAAATGATTCACTAAATAGGGAGCAAGGGAGCATCCTATAGCGCTCCTATAACTGTTCTGAGACCAGTGTAGACAGACAGTACACTGGAGGTTAAGTCATGCACTAAATAGGGAGTAAGGGAGCATTCTTTGAGTGCGTGCGCTCCTAAAATCTGATCAAAAGTTCAGTTTCAGGCTGCAGATGATGTTTGGATCACTCAACATGTTTGACACACATGGGACGATGATCATCAGTACATAGATTCACAATTTATAATGTATCGTTTTATTTGAACATCATTGACAGTGATTGGACGATGCTGGTCATTACTTTGAATCTGAATTAATTATGCTAATTTCTCCTAACACTCCTGGAAACATCATAAACTATTTGATGAAATAAAATCGAACTTTCTATAGTTTGGTATTATTAAAAACTTCACAGCTTAGTCCCGCTGTCCACACTTTTTTAGGAAAATTATTTGTGCTATAAATGTATTTATGTATTTATTTGCATGTTTATAAGGTCCTGCTAGTTACCAAGTATGACTTTGTGGAGAAATATCTGAGACAAAGTTGATATTTAATTGCTGTAAATGAGCAACCTTTAAGCACAAAATGGTCTGGCTTAGCAAACCTTGTGTTCAGTCTATGCTGCTTCATATCACTGTGTCTTTCCACCACTTAACTCCAAATTTGCATGTGTTATCAGTAGAAAGACGGAAGCCCTCAAGACCTTTTAGCCATGGAAGACAGCTGGTTGGAGATGGCAGATCAAGTAAAGACTCTTACCTTTAGATGAACCATAAAGCCTGGTCTGTGCCTTCAGGCATTGCTCTCGCTCTCTATCTCGCTTTTAAAGGAATAGTACAGCTAAAAATTATTATGTCATTTTGAAATCTGTCTGACAAGTTGTCTGAAGTCATACGATAGCTTTAAGTGACAGACAGACCTAAATTTAAGTTATTCATTTATCTTACCCTCCACCAAAGTGACTTTTAAAGAGTGGCCATGATGTCATTAAAAATTCCCTTTTTGATTTATACTTGTTTATTCCTGTCATAGTGAGTTAGCCATCTTGGAGTCCGTCGCAGTAAGTGATACGATAGGTGTGAGTGAGAAAAGTCCTTTTTACTATAAATCTCCACTTTCACTTTCACTTTTTTCTGGTGATTAACATTATTTGTGCATATCGCCACCTACTGTGCAGCGAGGAGAATTAATAGTAAAATAGCACTTAAATATTGATCTTTTTTTCACCCACACCTATCATATCACTTCTGAAGACATGGATTTAACACTTGGATTACTTTTATGCTGCCTTTATGGGCTTTTTGGACCTTCAAAGTTCTGGCCACCATTCACTTCACTGACATATTCTCCTAAAGCTCTTTAGAAGAACACACATCTGGGATGGCATGAGGGTGAGTAAGTAATGAGATCATTTTCATTTTGGGGGAACTGTCCCTTTAAGCAACTTTAAAGTCAGTTATATATATGAGCAAACTTCCCAGCTGTCACAGTTTTGCATGACAACAGGTCGACTAGTGATAATCACAGCTATGAGGCGCACAATTGTCAAGCATTATCCTTAAATATGGGATTTTCCTAGTATACTGGATATTTGTCATGGATATTGCATTATTCATAAAGTTCCAAATGAAGGCATTGTTAGCTGTTGCCCTTTCACATCTGTTGCTGTTATTGTAAATAAACCACAATGTTGTTTTCCAAGTTAACCCAACCCAAATTACACCTGTCTTTGACTGGCAGGTTTGCCATGTGTTTGGTGCCAAGATGAGCTTAATGAGAACTTTATTAAAAATGATACCGATATGCAAATAAAAAAAAAACTCATTAATATCCAATTATCGTAGCAAGCATTTTATGCACTGTTTATGGATTTCTCGATATAAGATCAAGCTTGTTGGCCAGATGCTATGTGAGGTAGCTTGGCCAGAGAGTATGTTCCAGCAAAACAAAAGATCTGGCATACATAAACATCATGTTCATAATAATGATGAAAATAGCATTGATGCTGGTTGTAATTATGGCAGTTTGGTTTTTGTTATGCCACCCAAAGTCTAAATTTCTCCCCTTTGAAAACTCATAGTATTTGTTCTGGTGGTCCAGACTTGCAGACAAGAGTGAAATGATGAACCTCAACAGATTGCATCTCAATAGTGCATAAAATGAGCTAATCCGACGTTGTTTAATTCGCTCACTGGTCAATGCAAAAACACAAATATTTGAACGTGATGTCATTGGAATCACAGGACACACATCATCCAAGTGAAAGCAAAAGTGTTTGTCAAAGTAAAGGATCAACATGCTGCGATTGGCATTAGATGCGGCACATCAACAACAGGTATTTACTAAGTCAGTCACGTCACAACCATCCCTTAATGAAGTGCCCTACACCGTGAGAATCAAACATATGGTCCAGATGAGCATGTAGGATTAACATCAACTGTCCACAGATGATGAAGCAATCACACACAATCAATAGAAGACACAGTCTGACTTACAACAAGACTTGATGCCTTTGAGATAATCATTCAACCGACTAAATGTTGAATATATGACCAAAAACATCCCTGTGTCATAAAACTCAAGAGAACATGGGTTGTGAGAATTAGACGTGACCTAAGTTATCAAAATTGTGCAATATTTTAAACAGATTTGTGTCAAATTATATCTGGAGCACCCAGTCTGACAATTTCTTACAATCCCATACTGCAAATATAATATATCATTTATTTCAGGCCAAAAACATATTTGTGAAATATCAGCACGAGCTTAAAAAAAGAAAGTGTAAATTGACAACATACTGTATTCTGTTTAAACCTTCAAATTTAAATTATATTACAGAATACAGAAAGCTACAGAAAGGATCACACAGTGGCTGGAACAGTCATGTCTTAGCTTAAACATCAGTAAAACAAAGGGAATTTTTTTCTCTAAAACAAATGTTAAATCTCCTGATGTTGATATTTTTATTAACGGTGAAAAGTTAGAAATAGTAAATGAGCTCAATTACCTTGGTATAATATTGGACTCAAATCTCAGTTTTAAAAAACATGTAAAGAAGATGGTGAGGAATATTAAATATAACATGGCAAATTTTAGATTAATTAGACAGTGTCTTTTTTTTGATGTAGCTAAGGCTTTTATGCATGCTACAATCTTTTCTCACATGTCTTACTGTCAAGCGGGTGAAACTGTTATTAAACCCTTAAAATCTCTATATAAACAGACATTAAAAATTTTAGATAAAAAACCTAACCATTTTCATTTTTGTAGGATCATAGAGAAACATAATTTTCTAACCTTTGACAACTTTAGACTTTATTCAAGTTTGTGTATGGTTCATAAAATCCTTAATGGTCTGGCTCCTTCTGTATTATGTGACTTTATTAATCTTCGCTGTGAAACCTCTGTGAGATCTACCAGACTATCACTTATGAGCAATTGTCTGGTTCCCTTTCGTCGTTCAGCATTTGGACTATCATCTTTCGCAGTGAAAGCCACTAATCAATGGAATGCCCTACCAGAGGACATAAAAGGGTGTAAAGCTCATGGTTTTTTAAATTGAAGTTAAATCCTTTTTAATACGGAACCAATTATGTAACCATTGAGATTGTTGTAGTTAAATTGTTTGATTTATTAATGTTTTTCTATGGCCTTGACAGTATGTGTGTATGTATGTATTGTATGTGAATATAGGTATTGTTTGTGTAATGTTTTGTTAGCTTTGTCTCGTTTGGGGGACTACGGATGAAAAATAGCCTCTGGCTAAATCCGGTACAATACATGAAATGGACATTTTATGTTAAAAATTGTGCATGGTCCCTACTTAAATAAATAAATGAAAAAAAAAAAAGAATATCACTTGAATGCACAAAAAGTCATATATTTAACTGTCTCTCAACCAGAAACCATCAGCGCATCACTCATGCGCACCTATATGACCATCTCCACATTCATCGAGACGGCATGAGACTGTTTGCAAAATCCATCAAGGACGCGGCTCTGAGGAGCCCCCAGATAACACGTCCTGTCAGAGAGGAGAGGGTCACACGGCATCCCGGCAGACAGTCGGACAGCTACGCCGCTGTTGTGGCTGGTAGAGGTAGTTCAGACACCAGTGACCTCAGCCAGATCAAAAACATGCTGAAAATTATATGTGATAATCTATTAACTTAATTACCTACAATGTGAGTTTAGTCAAGCATATTCTTTAATCCTTTATTATTACTGTTATTATTATTATTTTGTGATGCATTTTAATTGATTTTAATTGATTTACAAAACACTATTGGGTTGTAAAATCATATATTATTCTTTCTGGTAAATAGAAAATTTCTCAATGTCGTCATTTAAAATAACATGCTACAACATTCAGGGGATGATCTCTTCATCTTTTGGAGAGAAAAGCACTAACCCTGATTTATTAAATATTGTATATAGTTCAGATATAATTATATTACTTGAGACATGGAGTCGTTTAGAGTCTCAAACTTACACCCCTTTAAACTACAGAGAGTTATTTATACCTTCAATGAAAACCCCTCATGTTAAGAATGGAAGAGATTCAGGAGGAATTATAGTTTGGTTTAAAGAGCATCTTTCCCACTATATTCAACCTGTAAAAAGGGAAAACACATATCTGGATGAAAATTAATAAGGAAGTCATTTGTTCAGATGAGGATATGTATCTATGTGCAGTGTATATCCCCCATACGAGTCCCCCTATTATAATGAGGACACCTTACCCACACTACAGTCAGAGATCGTTCAGTTTCAGTCTCTGGGCTCTGTGCTGGTAATGGGGGATCTGAATGCAAGAACCGGAAAGGAACCAGACTACATTAGTTCAGCTGGCGATAAATATATTAATAGTGCACATATACAGCAGAATCAACTCTGTACTAAAGCCCGTCAGAACTATGACAGCACGATAAACAGACATGGGAAACACATCCTGCAGCTCTGTAAAAGTCTGGGGTTATATATAGTTAATGGCAGGACAAGGGGAGACTCTCTGGGTCGATTTACTTACTGCTCACCTCGAGGTAGCAGCACAGTGGACTATGCTATTACAGATCTAGACCACAATAAGATCAACTACTTCATGGTGATGTCACAGCTTCCCTTCTCAGATCACAGCCATATAGTCATGAGTATAAACAAGTCAGCAAATCTGCCATCTTCTGATCAGAACATTCAATTGTATTCCCTCCCCACCAAATTTATATGGAAAAATGACAGTCCTGCACGGTATGAGGCAGAGCTCCACAGCATTCATGTCCAGAATATGATAGACACATTTATCTACACCAAATTTAGACAAGACAAGACAAGTATCAATTCGGCAACAGAACAGTTAACCAAAATATTTCATACAGTAGCCGGCAAAGCCCTGAGAATAAGACAAATATACAGGAGAAAGAAAGAAATCATTAAAGCCGATTGGTTTGATAAAGATTGTCAATCATTAAGAAAGGAATTACGATCATTATCAAATGAAAAACAGAGACCCCGCAAACCAGCACACACGCTCCACATATCACCAAACACTGAACATGTACAAGTCGCTACTGAGAAGGAAAAGAGCTGATCATATGACAGCTAAACTCAACAAGATCGAGGAGGCTGTCAATGAAAACTACTTTTGGGATTTATGGAATCATTTAGATCAATCAAAAAAAGTCAAATCCATTCCCATCTGTAACCCAAAACTCTGGACAGAACATTTCAGAAACCTCTATTTACAAAATGAACCAAACCCCAGCCAAAAACACCTGACCTCTCAACTAAACAATCTGGAACACACAATAAAAGATCAATTAAACCATTTGGACGCCCCCATATCTTTAAATGAACTGAATGAAAGGATGAAATCCCTCAAAAATAACAAATCTTGTGGCTTGGATGGAATATGTAATGAGATGCTGAAACACAGCAGCCCCAAACTCAAAGATGCTATTCTGAAATTATTCAATCTCTTATTAAAATCAGGACACTTTCCTCAGAACTGGAAGAAAAATCAAAGAACCCCATTCCGCAAGAACAACGAGTCAGCATACAGAGAGGAGGTGCAGCGGCTGACGAACTGGTGTAGAGCCAACAACCTGTCCCTGAATGTGGACAAAGCAAAAGAGATGGTTGTTGACTTTAGGAGAGCACAAGGTGAACACACTCCGCTGAACATCGACGGCTCCTCTGTGGAGATCGTCAAGAGCACCAAATTCCTTGGTGTTCACTTGGCGGAGAACCTCACCTGGTCCCTCAACACCAGCTCTATCACCAAGAAAGCCCAGCAGCGTCTCTACTTTCTTCGAAGGCTGAGGAAAGCACATCTCCCACCCACCATCCTCACTACATTCTATAGAGGGACTATTGAGAGCATCCTGAGCAGCTGCATCACTGCCTGGTTTGGGACTTGCACCGTTTCGGACCGCAAAGCCCTGCAGAGGATAGTGAGGACAGCTGAGAAGATCATTGGGGTCTCTCTTCCCTCCATCAAAGACATTTACAAAAAACACTGTATCCGCAAAGCAACCAGCATTGTGGATGACCCCACACACCCCTCGCACAAACTCTTCACCCTCCTGTCGTCTGGCAAGAGGTACTGAAGCATTCAGGCCCTCACGGCCAGACTGTGTAACAGCTTCTTCCCCCAAGCCATCAGACTTCTCAATACTCAGAGACTGGTTTGACACACACACGTGTCCTGAGTTGCACTTTAATTACTGTCACTTTATAACTGTCTGCTACCTCAATAACTGCTATGTGCATAGAACATTATCTCATAGTATGTTATGTTTACATTTTTAGAAACTGTCATCTTTTTGCACTACTGAGTACTGGTCGGTGCTGCACTGTCTATTGTCCTGTTCATTGTCAGTAATTTGTTGTACTGTCCTGTACTTTTTGCACATGTTTGCACGTGCACTTTATATAGGTATATATAGGTAGTTTATATAGGTATTTTATTTCGTTGTGTAGTCTCATGTGGTCCTGTGTTGGTCCTTTGTTGTTTTTATGTAGCACCATGGTCCTGGAGGAACGTTGTCTCGTTTTGCTGTGTACTGTACTAACTGTATATGGTTGAAACGACAATAAAAACCACTTGACTTGACTCAAACAAGGGGACAAGTACAACCCCAATAATTACAGGGGCATTACAGTCAGCAGCAACCTCGAGAAACTCTTCTGTTGCATTATAAACAACATATTAGTGAACTTCATCCAAGAACACAAGACACTAAATACATGTCAGATTGGATTCATGCCTAAACAGAGAACAACTAATCACATCTACACACTTCACTCACTTATACAGAAATATGTTCAGCAAACAAAACAAGGCAAAATATTCGGCTGCTTCATTGACTTTAAAAAGGCCTTTGATTGTGTTTGGCATGACGGACTCTTCCTGAAACTCATCCAGAGTGGCATCGGAGGAAAGACATATGATGTCATCAAAGACATGTACACTGAAAATAAATGCTGCGTGAAGATTAATGACAAAAGAACCAATTATTTCAATCAGACCAAGGGAGTTCGTCAAGGCTGCAGCCTCAGCCCAACTCTATTTAATATCTATATTAATGAATTGGCCATAACCCTTCAAAACTCATCTTGCCCTGGACTGATCTTAGATGGCAGAGAAATCAAATGCCTCCTTTACGCTGACGACCTCCTGCTGCTGTCCCCTAATGAAGAGGGACTACATCAAAGCCTCTCCATTTTAGAAACATATAGCAGAGATTGGGCTTTACCATTAAACATGGAGAAGTCCAAAGTCATGATCTTTCAGAAAAAAAAAAATCGCATTTTGAGCAATAAATATATATTCACAATCGGGGGAAGAATCCTTCATCATGTCAACCACTATAATTATTTGGGTCTTACAATCTCTGCTTCAGGACAGTTTGATTTGGCAATAAAAGATCTGACAGACAAAGCCCGTAGGACATATTATAGTATAAGAAAATCCTTATTTAAATTCAACCCCCATTAAACTGTGGCTGAAAGTCTTCGACAGCATCATCAAACCAATACTTCTATATGGCTGTGAAATCTGGGGCCTCAAATATAAATTAAATTATGAATCTTGGGACAAAAGCCCTGTTGAAATTTTCCACCTAGAATTCTGTAAAAACATCCTGGGAGTTCACAGAAGTGCCCCGAATCTGGGCTGTAGAGCAGAACTGGGCCGGTTCCCTCTCCTCACTGAAATCCAGAAGAGAGCAGCTAAATTCTGGTTCCATTTGTCCGACACACCTCCAGATAATTACCATCACTGTGCCTTTACACACAGGACAGGACACCCAGAGAGTGACCCTATGCACTATTTAGTAGAAAAATATCAGCTAAATTCATCCATCCAGTTCAGATTGGCCAAACTGAAACAGACAGACAGAATAACGCAGGAAGAATACATTCATCATTGGCAGCACAAAGTCACACAAGTACATAAATTAAACTACTTCCACAGAATTAAGACGGATTATAAATTGGCACCATATTTGATCCATATTAAAGATTATGGACAAAGAAAGCTACTGTCAAAGTATCGTCTGAGTGAGCACAGTCTGTCTGTAGAGACGGGTCGACACAGGCAGAACCAGAGACCCAGAGAGGACAGACAGTGTTCACACTGCACTGCAGGAGTTGTGGAGGATGAATGTGAGACCATTAGAAACACTCACTTTACACAAATAGCTCATATTCTACCTGAATTCCAGGACATAAATAACTTATATAAATAAAATATAAATAAACAAACTCTCGTATCTAATGGGAGAGAAAGTGGAGTGTGTTCAGCTGCAGCGCAGTATGTGTCGTCCTGTCATCACATGAGGGCGAGAGACTGACCCCTCATCATATTACAGCTCTATTCAAACTCATATTTTAATTGACTTCTTTTTTTTTTTTTTTTTTTTTTGCTCCTCCCTTCCTCATTGCTCTCTGTTTTTTCCTTTTCGTTTGTATTTATTTTTATTTCTTTATTATTATCATTATTATTCATTTATTGTATATACATGTTGTTGTTTTTATGTTTGTAATGTGTTTATTACTGCTTTGGCAACATTGTACACTGTATACAGTCATGCCAATAAAGCTCATTTGAATTTGAATTTGAATTTGAGAGAGAGAGAGAGAGTTATAGAGAGAGAGAGAGAGAGAGAGTTATAGAGAGAGAGTGTGTGTGTGTGTGAGAGAGAGAGAGTTATAGAGAGAGAGAGAGAGTGTGTGTGTGTGTGAGAGAGTTATAGAGAGAGAGAGTTATAGAGAGAGAGAGAGTGTGTGTGTGTGTGAGAGAGAGAGTTATAGAGAGAGTTATAGAGAGAGAGTGTGTGTGTGTGTGAGAGAGAGAGAGTTATAGAGAGAGAGAGAGTGTGTGTGAGAGAGAGAGTTATAGAGAGAGAGAGAGAGAGTTATAGAGAGTGAGATATATATATATAGAGAGAGAGTTATAGAGAGAGAGAGTGTGTGTCTGTGTGTGTGAAAGAGAGTTATAGAGAGAGAGATATATATATAGAGAGAGTTATAGAGAGAGAGAGTGTGTGTGAGAGAGAGAGAGTTATAGAGAGAGAGAGAGAGTTATAGAGAGAGAGATATATATATATAGAGAGAGAGTTATAGAGAGAGAGAGTGTGTGTGTCTGTGTGTGTGAAAGAGAGAGTTATAGAGAGAGAGATATATATATATAGAGAGAGAGTTATAGAGAGAGAGAGTGTGTGTGTAAGAGAGAGAGAGAGAGTTATAGAGAGAGAGAGAGTGTGTGTGTGTGTGTGAGAGAGAGACAGAGTTATAGAGAGAGAGAGAGAGAGAGAGTGTGTGTAGAGAGAGAGAGAGAGAGAGAGAGAGAGATGAAAAATAGATATCTAGAAATATATTAGTAATATATATTAGTAATATATTTCTGGAGCTATTTTGGCCTTTTTTCTACATTTTTAAATACATTAAAAATAGTATATTGTATATATAATCGAATATATATGCAAAATATATTTTGTTTAAACCTTCAAATTTCAATTTATATTACAGAATATTACTTGAATGAAGTAACATATTTAACTATATATATATATATATTTATTTATTTTTATATATATTAATTTTTTTTATATGGAAAAGTTAGAAAAATTAAAAATAGATATCTAAAAATATATTTATGGCCTTTTTCTATATTTTAAAATACATAAAAAAAAATTGCTAAATATTTATTACTGGGAAAAGAGAAACCAGGATTTTTTTGAAGTTAGTTTATCTTTTCAAGTTAGACACATTAAAAATAGATATCTAGAAAATATATTAGTAATATATTTCTGGAGCTATTTTGGCCTTTTTTCTACATTTTTAAATACATTAAAAAATAGTATATTGTATATATAATCGAATATATATATATATATGTGCCAAAAATATATATGCAAAATATATTTTGTTTAAACTATTAATAACTAATATTACTTGAATGCACATTAATATATTTAATTTTATATATATATATATATATATATTTTTTTTTTATTTTTTTTTTTTAAACGTATGTAGAAAAGTTAGACAAATTAAAAATAGATAAATAATAGAAATATATTTCTGGAGCTATTTTGGCCTTTTTTTCTACATTTGAAAATACATAAATAATAGTATACTGTATATATATATATATATATAGTTAAATATATTACTGTGCATTAAAGTGATATTCTGTAATACAAATTGAAATACAAATACAAATTATTATTTTATATATATATATATATATATATATATATATATATGGAAAAGTTAGTCAAATTTAAAATAGATATCTATAAATATATATTAGTCATATTTTTCTGGCCTTTTTCTATATTTTAAAATACATTAAAAAAAAATTGCTAAATATTTATTACTGGTAAAAGTGAATCCAGGATTTTTATTTTTGCAGGAAAAAACTGAACTATTTTCATCAGACAATGTCTTCTAAGACAGTTCATTATAGCAGCATAAATAGCACTAGCTGTGTATCAGTTGGGAGAGACAGATGCTTTTAATTAAGCTGGATAAGTCTTGTGTGCCGTGGAGTCATTTTCCTGTGCTGTAAAGTAGGTAATGGCCATTTTCTGAGAAAGCAAGAGGCATCTTTATGTTTTCCTTAGTGGGCCGGAGTGGCCAGTTCCCTCAGAAAAACGGACATCTGTTGTCTGCCATGGAGGCGTGAGGAGGCCGTGGCTTCGTTAGCAATAGCGCAGGACAATTGGCTGTGCGTGTTTTGAGTGACGTGGAGGAGGGGTGTTTGGGTGGGTGACGCTGGAGACGAAGGCAGACCCCTGAATTCCCACAGAATGGGCTGAAGGAAGGATAAAAAGAGTCTGATACCTCCACCCTACCTTGTTCTACTAATGCCCCCCACCAACTCTCTGTGTTTCCTCCCTGGAAGGGTCTGCTCCACCCCGTGTAGGAAGAATGCCTCTCATCGTCTGCAATTTAAATGAATTCCAGGCTTTTCCAGCAGGGATTCTTTGTCGGTCCTGCCCCTTTAAAACACACATGGCAAACTGCAAAAAATCATTTTCTTAATCAGCATGTTTGTCTTGTTTTCAAGTAAAATATCTAAACATCCTTGAAGCGAGATACATTTACTCGAGAAGCAAAATTGCTGAAGAAATGAAAACTGTATCTTGAATTAAAGGAATATTCCGGATTCAGTACAAGTTCAGCTCAGTTGACTGCATTTGTGGCAAAATATTGATGATCACAAAAATTAATTTTGACTCGAAACCTTCCCTTAAACAAAATCTGGGTTACACCTTACAGTGGAAGTGAAACGGGCCAATTTTTGGAGGTTTTAAAGGTAGAAATTTGAAGCTTATAATTTTATAAAAGCACTCACGTTCATTTGTTCATGTATTATTTGAGCTGTAATGTTGATATAAATCGAATCAGTTTTAGGGTTTGTTAACATGAGTGTTGGGTGTAACAAGTTACTGTAATCTGATTACATTAGATGTCATGCATTACTTAACAAAATTAAGTAATCTGATTACAGTTGCACCATGAATAAAATGACATTACTTGGATTACACATTTATTGCTAAGACAATAATATTAAGAAGAATGCATTTTAAAATGTATTATGTTCCTATGTTAGTACTTTTATGTGTGTTGCCATGTCAGCTAATGAGCATGTGTTACTATGGACACAGTGGAGTTATTTATTCAAACTGAAAACGAAAGTAAAGTGTTTCAAGTTTTCATGCGATCACAATCAATCTCAGTGAGCTCTGTGTCAGCACGTAAGTCTGGCCCGCCAACAAATCCTCCTCAAATCTCAGCGCATCTCTCGGGTGTCCCTGTGCAGCTGCTGGAGGAGGAGAGGAGATCGGTTGTATAAAAGCACTCATTCCTCAGACAGAGGTATATATCATTCACAAGGTGGGAACATTTGCAGAACGGCGTCTTGAAAAACACGTAGATAAGCAAATGTTTTTTTATGTTATTTATGTACTGTACACAATAAAACACAAATACAATGCTATAGCATTACAGATGCGCAAGTGATAAAGGATACTCAATTCTGTCCGTGCACAAGCAGGGAGGTAGAAATAATCCACTGGCTGTAAAGTTGTGTAAACACACACATGCTCCACATGTACACACAAACAGGCATGCATGATGCAACACACAAGCAAACCTGTATATGCACACCGAAAAGAAACAACAAGCATTCAAATACACAAATGGTTTTACTATCAGAGCTAGTCTGCAAATGTGTTTTCAGAAATGTTTTTAGATCATTAGTATTCTTTCACACAAACACAAGTAAACAAGCATACTGTACACATACATGCCACACACAGTAAGAAGGTTGTAGAAAGCGGACAGACACACACACACGCCCAAACAAACACACACACGCCCAAACACACACACACAAACAAACACACACACAAATACGCACACACACACCCAAACACACACAAATACGCACACACACACCCAAACACACACAAATACACACACAAACAAACACACACACACAAATACACACACACGCCCAAACACACACACACACACAAATACACACACACAAACACAATCAAACACACACACACAAACACATGCCCAAACACACACACAAACAAACACACACGCACAAACACACACACACAAACAAACACACACAAACACAGACACACACAAACAAACACACACAAATCCACACACACAAACAAACACACACACACGCCCAAACACACAAATACACACACATGCCCAAACACACACACACAAATACACACACACGCCCAAACACATGCGCAAACAAATACACACACAAACAAACACACACACACACACACAAATACACACACACAAACACAATCAAACACACACACACAAACACATGCCCAAACACACACACAAACAAACACACACGCACAAACACACACACACAAACAAACACACACAAACACAGACACACACACAAACAAACACACACAAATCCACACACACAAACAAACACACACACACGCCCAAACACACAAATACACACACATGCCCAAACACACACACAAACACACCGAAACACACAAACACACACGCACAAACAAACACACACACAAACACGCCCAAACACACACACACACAAACACACATGCACAAACACACACACACACAAACACGCCCAAACACACACACAAACACACGCACAAACACACGTACACACAAACACGCACAAACACAGAAACACACACACACACACACACACAAAAACACAAACACACACACACACAAACACACGCACAAATGCACAAACACACACACACAAACACGCCCAAACACACACACACAAACACATGCACAAACACACAGGCACAAACACACAAACACACACACACACACAAACACACACACAAACACACACACACAGTATTTTTAGAAGAGCGCTGGATCTCTTTAGCTAAATTGCTCTTTGTCACGTTACTGTAATTTGGTTACAATTTCATTTTCAGTCAATATTAAAGTACTAAAAGAGCTTTTAGTGTCACAATTGTTTTTATTTCACAGATTTGAATGGTTTTAGAAATTAAATTCAAAGTAAAATAATCAGAAATCTGATTACTTCACAGATGAAGAAAGTACAAAAAGTACAAAAGAGCTAAATTGAAGCTAGCCTTAGCAAACATCACTAACTAGCACACATTTAATTTAGCACATAATAGGCTTTGTGGTTTATACAGCTTGCAGCCATCTTGAAATGTAGCATTTTCCGCTAATTGCCTATGACCTGCATTAGCATAGTTCATCCAATCAAGGGTTGTAGAAAACATATGTATGACCCCAACAAATGAGGCTTTGCATATCTTAATAAGACAAGGATGTTTACATATATTATACGTTTATTTATGCAAATCTGGGACACAAAAGCTGCTAATGTGATGCTAGCTTAGCTTGTCTGTTGACATTTTGACTAATTAAGAGCATGTACTGTATAATTATTTGCTCATCAGATGTTGTTATTCAGTTAATCATTTGATAAATCACACAAAATATATTATACAACAATTGCATTATTAACTGTATCTACAGTAAACTTTGACAAAATTATGGCCTGCAATGTTTACATTTGATGTAAAGGTGCACTCAGTCATTTTTTCCTCATTAATAAAGTTGAACTTCTAAAGACATTAATTGTAATTTTGTATTATAGTAGCCACAACAGTTTACTATGGTGTTACTACAGGTAACCATATTTTAAAGGGGACCTGTTATGCAAAATTCACTTTTACATGGTGTTTGTACATATAAATGTGAGTCATCAAAACGAAACCAACCTACAATGTTAAAAGTCCACCCACTCCTCTCTTATATTTCTATTAAATAAAAACAGTGTTTAAAATGAACGGTTTAGCCTACATTTCGGCTCTAAAGTGACATCAAGTTAGAGCAGGCCCCGCCCATGACTGGTGACAGACTCCACCCTATTATCATAGCTCCTCCCCTGAGTGATCTACACACAGGCCGCCATTTTTTTCCGCGTTGGAGCAGATACAGTGAGAAGAATAACGTCTCATAAGTGTTCTGTTGTTGCTGTAAAAGTGTACATAAGAGTCTTCATGTACTTCCGGCATCAGAGCCACTGAAGACGAGTGGACACGTTTTGTTTTTGAAAGAAATGTGCCCCAAAACATACAAAAATGTGTGTTTGTACAACTCATTTTACACCGGACTTCTTTGTGAATGAGTGTCAATATAAAGCAGAAAAATTTGATTCTCAAGCATGGATCAGACCAACTGTTCGTGTTCCAGCTTTATATCCTGAAGATGTAAAATCCATCCCTGATATATATATTCGTACATATATGCCTGAACTCTGGTATTTACGTTGTCAGTGATATTGGTTCTGATTTGTTGTTGCTGTAGTATCCGAAGCACGCATCTGTAAAGGCACAGGCCTCATCATAAAAAGGGGCGGAGAGCAGCAGCAGCTCATTTGCATTTAAAGAGACACACACGAAATCAGCGTGTTTTTGATTCCACCCAAAAGAGGCATTTATAACATGGTCTAATAAATGATCCGTGGGGTATTTTGAGTTGAAACTTCACAGACATATTCTGGGGACACCTGAGACTTATATTACATCTTGTAAAAAGGGGCATAATAGGTCTCTTTTAACCATGATATTCGTAGTAAAACAATAGTAATCATACAAATAAATAACTAAATAAATATGGTAAAGAAAATCATAAACATTATGGCAAAAAACATGGTTACTACAGTTTAACTGTAGTAACACCATGTTTATTTGTTTTTAAACCCATGTTTTCCATACATACAAAAACATTTATAAATGCCTTTGCATAAAGTAAGCTTTTTGTTATATTGATTATGATTTTTATTACTATAGTTTTGGTTTTCCTGTATTACTACTTCGTTTTTACCACAAATATCAAGGTTAAACTATGGTTACTGTAGTAAAAGGAATGGATAAAGCTATTATGAGGGAATCCAAAATAATTGCGAGGGGAACGCAAAACTATTTAAAAAAAAATAATTCCCACCCTTTCCTTTAAAGGACTCGTTTTCACTTACAGTTTTCGCCTGGTGAAAAAAATCTCATAGACTTACAATCAAAGAGAGACCCAAACCATATTTAGAGACTTAGAAGTGGGTTCTTTAGCCTTGGACCGGTACGAAAGCACCCAGAACACCCTAGAAACTACTTAGCAACTTGGGACGCCTTAGCAACCACACATCAATGGCCTAACAACCTCTCACAACAACCTAGCATTGTTCGTGGAGGTGAGTTTTTGCACAGGTAAGCTAAGCTTGGCGGCTCTGGCTCAGTTGGTAGAACGGGTCGGCCACTAATTGCAAAATTGGTGGTTCAAATCCCGGCCCACATGACTCCAGATGCCGAAGTGTCCTAGGGCAAGACACTGAACCCCAAGTTGCTCCCAATGGCAGGCTAGCACCTTGCATGGCAGCTCTGCCGCCATTGGTGTATGAATGGGTGAATGTGTCACAGTGTAAAGTGCTTTGAATACCGTTAAGGTTAAAAAGAAGCTATATAAGTGCAGACCATTTACCATTTAAGCTCCACTCGCATTTTTATTGGAAAATGTGAAAATATAGATTCTTAAAGAGCTGTAATCAATTCCCATTTCTCTTGGTAATCCATTAGCCTGGCTGACAGTAATAATTGTCCATGCTTTTTACCTCTGCATGTTTTTAATTAAGTTAGCTTAAGTTGTGTTGCCTTTTTCAGAGTTGGGTTGCAGCCAATGTCAACAAACATCTTCAAGATGCAAGTCCTTCAAGAGATACAGTTCTGTGACAAATGTTTTATGGACGTTCTGTGTATTCTCATCATCACGGGACTGTTCAAAGACTGTTTGTGTGGGTGTGTCTATTTGCGCCTGTGTTTCACACCGATCAACACCTTTAAGATACAAGAGGAAGTTCTGCCACAATCAACTACATTCAACCATCAAAGCGAGCTCGTCAAAGTTGGTGTGGCTCAACTTACAGTTCCATGCAGTAAAGAACAAGCGTAAGTGGAGGCAGTTATAGTCAACTGTGCACGCGCTGCGAAGTGACACATCTGGTTCAACAGGTTCTGAGGGAGACGCTCATACTTGCTTTACTGTCAGTTCAGTTGCATGAGTCAGTCACTCAATATACACGCTAACACCTGCGATTTTGTCTCAAACACTGGAGATGAATGTGTTTGCTGTGAGAACGAGGGAAGATGGTTTAGATAAGGAGATGCGATACAGTGAATCTGTTTACTGGTGAAGACGTATCGGCCAGACGAATCTTGAGTTTAATACGATGTAGGATGTGCAATACAAGTCTAATGTTTGGATACACATACTGATTGTTAATTATTAATACTCTTCACCTTTTATAAAAAAAACATAATAATGAAGTCATATAACTCTTATGAAATCATGCAAATGGAAGAATTATTGAATAGGCTCTAGTTGGCTTGGGGTTTTTTTAGCTTTGTGAAGACATTACATAGGCACAATTTATATTTATCTCCAAAACTAATTTAAAGTAAACTAAAATAATGGTTTCAAGGATCATGAGAAAACATTCAGTCAACTGTGTCCAAACATTGGACTAGTAGTGTATATTCTAACTTTACAGATAAAAGACTAATTCTAATTTTAACCCATCTGATATTAAGCGTAATGATGACCAAGACTTCGTGTGAGCACTGCTGCCATTTATTATTGAAAAAAAACAATCTTTGTACACATGAATTGGCCATGTTTGACATGCCTCATTGGCAGGGTATGCATGTAGTGAAGTGCACAACTCATAAACGTCATCAATGGGGAGTCTTGGCTGATGCAATAAAGAGAGTTTGGTTTTTATTTATTTCTTCTCCTGCAGCTTTAAACCAATATTACACATATCTATAAAGAATATCATTCCCACAGCCTAACCACTAAGTGATAAAAAAAACGAAACCCTTTATAAAAGCTTAACACGTCTTTTTAAAAGTTAAACCAAACACCATAGTTTTACCAATATTTACAAATCCCATTAAATTACAACATAAATTAGAAAATATTTACAGTTGGGGAAAGGCAATTGGAATATTTAACTTCTAGTCTGACTTAAAGGCATGGAAAGACAAGACACGCAAACAGGGTTGTACTCTCATAAACAAATACACAAGCACACACCCGACCACGTGGTATTTTATATGACCATGTTATCTTAATCACTGTAACAGCATTCTTTAATTTGTCTCGTTTGGGAAGATTTTAGGCCAAACTTGAAGGAAACGTTCAACTAAATGTCCTTTGTCTTGAAACAGCATTTCTCATTTAGCAAAAATCCTGGATGCTTCACTGATCTACTTGATCCAAATGGGTTTAGGGTCATTTCAAATGGTAATCATACATCCATGCACACAAAACACGCACTCATGCCAACAACTTGAGTCTAATGAAGTCAAGCGTGGAACAACTTATAATGTCTCAAACATAATCACATCCCTGGTAAGTCCGATAGGAGGTCAGCACCAAGGAGGAGGACACTGAAGAATGAGATTTCCTCCTCCCAGATTGTTAGCGGGTAAAAACATTGTTAAATCCACACAAATTCTTGAAATGGTGTCTTTGGGAAACTCAACAACTTCCTCTGTGCGCTTCCCCTCAGAGAGACAACTTCCTGATGCTCATCTAAAGCATTGCTCATGCAGCGGCGCCACAGGAATTGCTTGATAAAGAACTTTGCCGTAAGCCTCACATGAAGGCTAAATATTGAAATGTGTATGTGTCTTTGTGGAGGAGAAAGTGCTGAAAGACGTGGAAAGAGGGCATCAAGTTTAAGCTTAACCTTGATGTTCAAAAAGCAAAACGGAAACAGACTAGACCAGTACGATAATAAGGAATCGGATCTGGTAAATAAGTCCGTAACAAAAATGTTTTTAGTATTCGAAACTTTGAATCGTCCAATCCTTAGCTCAACAAGTCTCACTTTCTGTGTTTGTCCATTTTGTCTACTTTGTTGATGCCATCAGAAGACGTCTGTGAGGAATCTCCAGTCGAACTCACGTACATTTTGTCCACCTGTTTCAGCGCCTCGTTGAGGTAGTTCTGCAGCGAAGTCATGGCCGCACAGATGGCTGGAGAGCCAAAGCCGTGGGTGATGAGACTGAAGTGAGTCAGACAGCTCTGGATCCCTGGTTCGATAATGGGAGCCGGCTGAGTGTTTCCCAATGGTGATCGATCCTGAGTCAGCAAGTCCGTAAACTCCTTACAGATTTGCCTGAAAGATTAGATGGCCAGTTACAGGCTAAAGCATAAGAGAATTAACTCACTTGCAGATTTCAAAAGCTAGTTTTGTTTTATCACATGGAGGAATTATCACAGAGATACTAGAGGACTTTTCTCCAGACGGATGACTTCTTAGGGACACCAAACCATAGAGTTTGGCCACCATTTAAGGTTCCTCAGCTACCCCAACTGTGGAACCCTCTGGAGATCCACCCTTTCCCTGAGAAACGTACTTTTAGTTCCTGCAAGAACTTGAAGGACTGTGAAATATATGTTTTCTTGAGTACATAAATAGGATGTTTGAGGCTCCTTTAAAGGGTGTCTGGTGGATCTCCAAAGGGGTTACACCTGTGTGGCATCTGAGGAAACCCCTAATGGTGCCTGAAGTATCTTACCTTGCCAATGAGCCTGTGACAAGGAGGAGGGCCATGACTATGCACGCCCGGCCCCCAATCAGGCTAATCAGCCAAGGAGAGGGATAAGTGCAGCAGGATGCGGCAGGTCGAGAGAGCCATACGCAACTGCCATGTGTGCGTTTGTGTTGTGTGGCTTTTTGTTTCATTATGTATTATTTTAACCGTTCAGCCGGTTCCTGCCTCCTCCTTTCCCATTTTTACCTTTGTTACAGAGCCCTGATTGGTAAAGAATGTCACGGTTTCTCAACACGAACCATTTGGCCCAATGATAGAAAAGAAGCTATAGTGTCTTTTGCACACCCTTGCATTTTCCCTATATGTCCTTTCGCAGAACAATCCCCTCATTGGCATGAAAGGATTTGTAGCGCAAACCCTAGTGTGTACACTTTCACATTTTTCAAGCATCTGGTTTTATATGAAATGGGAGGAAGAAATGGATGGTTACTCACTTGGCTGCCAAGAGCATGGTTTTACGAGAGTTGATCTCATTGCGTTCCACGTGTGGTCGACCGAGGTATTCCGCAATGGCTTTTGCAGGAAACTCTGTCTCACAGACATACCCAAAATCTCTCGCCAGGTGTACGGCCTCACCTGCAGACAGAATCAGATGTGAATCAGATAACTTGCATACCATATGACTGAGCCACCAACATGAGTCAACGTCGACTCCATCAGTTTGGAACTGACTCAAAGAAGCATCACAAAGACAATCATTTCCACTCTAATCAAAGGGCCACTGAGATGAATAGATTCTCTCTTGCGGAGAAGGATGGTCACACTGCATGTCCTTAATGAGCCTATGTTGCTGAAGGCATCTAACGTTCGTTGAGGCCCAACAGGCTCTTACTGATAGACTAGCACATTATTCACAGTCCTCGTCTTTAAGGTCGGCCTATCCTCTTGGCTAGCATGTGATAACAAGCTCTAATTCAGCTTTGAAGGTCTGTAAATAACACAGCCTTCTAGTCATGTCCCTGCTTCCAACCCATGAGCACATTAATGGTGAGAATAGTGACATTAAGGGAGACCGCTAAAAATATTCTACATGGCTTCTGGTGCTACTTCACCCGTGATCTCTGCGGTAACGCCTCAGTGACTCAACCGACTTAACCATACTCATGCGAAATATCAAGAAATGTACAGATTGCTTACATGAACACTTGTTGTAAATATCTACAGTAGAGGAGACTGGAACTAGTAAAAAAAAAGTAGTCACAAGGGCTGTATCTCAATAAATATCCATAAGGTTTGTTGGCAAAAATCTAATTGCGCAATTGCTGGTTTTCTCTAGTAGTGGTTTTGAACTCTTTGATGGTTTCAAACAACTAGTTAACAATTTTCTGCTAACTCTGAATCCCTTCCCATTAAAATTGCATAGTTTTGTAATAGCAGTTGGATGTTGGCAACAGTGAACTATTATCTTATATATATATATATATATCTTTTCAAATTGTACTATTATAGTAAATAATAAAGACATACTGAAGTGTGACAACAACATGCCCCATTTTTGGAGAACGTGTGTTAAAATGTAAAATATTAACCCTAATCTAACCCTAACCCTATTATATCTGGGGAACATAGGACCCTGGGTACATAGGACCCTGGGAATTAGGATCCTATAGGACCCTATCAATCTGGGGAACATAGGACCCTATACATTTGGGGAACATAAGACCTTGGGAACATAGGAATGACCCTGTGTATACAATGGTCATGCAATCGCTAAGTCTGTACTTGGCTTTGTTTAGCATTATCAATAGTTCCTCTATGGAAGTTCCACTGGAATTGAAATGCCATGTTTCCATTGACATTTTCTGGTAACAAAAGCCAGTATGTAACAGGTTAGCTGCATTCAAACCTCAAAACATCAATCCAAAATATTTGGTAATTTATCACACTGAGAATGGATTAAATTAGATAAAAAGTATGGAAATTGGTTTAGACTGGATTGTTATGTCATCATGTTTATTTGTATGCAGCAAATTGACATTGGACACAAGTTACGCTGATTCAAATAAGCTTGTGTTGTTAGCATTTAGCATTTTAGCATGCTAAAACATGTGGCTGGATTTACAGAAACAGTGATGTAACATGGGTAAAAATCGACTGACTTAAAAGTGCTTACCTTCAACCAGGGCTGTTAGTAACGTGACGTTAGCAGCCTTTCTACGACCCGCTGGCAAGTTTAGTCCAATTTTATCCAGTTTTTCCCTCAGTGATCGTCCTCCGTTCTTCGACTTAGCTCTTTATCATAAAATGAATGTTATGTAAGATCAATGAAATTCATGACTGATGTTGTGATCTGATGCATTTTAAATCAGTTTCTCCATAAGTTCATAATTAAATAAAAAGGCAGATAAAATGCTTTTGCAATGTCACAAGTTATTCCATTCCACGTAAGAATCATATCAAAGCATTTTTACGTCATAATCAAAATTTATTAAATTAATTAATTCAAATATCCATTTCATTCCTATGGGAATTCTGTAATGCTTGTATGAGTGAGCAGCAGTAACTAAGGTGGGCGGAGCTTAGCAAAAGGGTAAATATTGTAGGTTAAACTCATGGATTGTATTTCTTTTGTTAGTGTTATATGCCTTTGAAGCCAATATGTAAATAGTTCTTGGATAAATACTCACCAAAAACACAGAAGCATGAAGCACAATGATGTCACAGCTCAAGCGTTTAAAATGCAACAAAACAAACATGCATACACACGCAGACAAAATGCCCACTTGCTGTTTCCGCAATTGTTGTATGCATGACTAGATGCTTGCTTTATGACCTACTTAACAAATGTCTGCGTGTTTGTGCCCAGCACTTGTGAACTGAAAAATATATTCCCAGTAAAAAGGGGACTGAGATTAGCTTGGGTGTTTGATGACACCATCACAAATCCCCCCACCCCAATTTTATAGCTTCCAAAAAATCTCATGCTGGCATATGGTGCATAAAGTCAACCGTTCATCATCATACAAAAACAGGGCTTGATGGTACCAAGACAAATCTTGCATAGATTCAGATAAACACAATGACTGCCAAATGCATATGGGTTAATCTCATATAAACATGTCCAGGTTAGGGTAGGTCCAGGTAACAATTCCCTCCAAAATCGAACTTTTTTTTACACCTGAATATAAGCTGTGTTTCTAAGTCTAAGTGTGCATGTACAGTATGTACGATAGCTGCTCACCTGCGTAATACCCCACCGAGCAGGGAGGCGTTTAAACACTCCGGTGGAGACAAGCGTCTCTGGACTTCTGCTACCGTCACTTTGTACTTTGAGGTTGAACTCAGAAGAGAAAGACGACCCGGTACTGAACAGAACACCTCTGTTGGGTTCGACACCATTCCCAGCAGAGACTCCTTCTGGAAGGGAATTCCAAACGCATTTCCCTTCGGCAGGGACACCGGACCTGTAAATGAGAGGCATAGTTTGATGGTCAACAGATTTGATCGGTATTCCTGGTTTGTTTTAAAAAAAGAGCGAATTCTATCTATCACTTTGCAAGGAGTTGAGATGGCATTAATTGGAGATGCTTAAAAAAAGATTTATGGACTAAATGGGAGCCAAACATGTGATATGCATTATGATAAAAACCAAAATGGGACACCACACTGCAGCGCAGTCATCCAAGCTATAATCATGGATACTAAAATATTGACATAAACATTAATTCAGCAAGGCACACTGGTGACTCAAAAGAACATGAAAATTACTAACTGACTAAAAAGCACGGCAGAATCTGTCAATCAGCTTGTGTGCAAAACATACTGTAGATGCAACAACACAGGAACACATCTAATTATACTTCAAGAAATGGAAAAGCTCCCCAAGCGCCCTTAAAAACATATATCGTCTGAAACGTATTTTTTTGGCCTAGGAAAACTAAGCTGCGAATCATTTTGCATTCGATTGATTTTGCACTGGACTTTGCGACAGTGTGCATATACTTAAGACACACCTTAGCTTGGTATTTTAACATTCTTCTCATTTTTTTACCATGTCACTGATTTACAGGCATGCTTAACACATATTCATGAGTTTGTTTCTTTTTGAAGGGCATTACAAAGACCTACAAAACTAGAACTCATTAAGTTAAGTTCAAATGCTTTTGGTATACACCAGTATTTCTTGACTGGAGGGTCACGACCGTTGGTCTGCTAGAGAAAAAACAATGCTAATTGCAAATAATAAAATGCAAATGACCATATAATTATGCATAGGTAATGTTGCTAAATAAATAGATGCAGACACTTCCCATAACTTTTGTTGTTGACATCAAAGGTGTGCATCCAATTTGATGGTATTTTGATGCAAATGTATCTGTAACATGGTAGAAGGAAGCCAAATTAGTCAGATCCCAACGTGTACAGTTTAATTGGCATGCCCTCATCCTGGAAAACCATGAACAAAACTGAATTGTTCGTTACTAATGAACATTGCCATTTTGGTTGCAAATTTAAGAACATATATGTTTACTATCGGGTGATAACTTTGATAATGTGTTGGATCGCCACTTTGATGTCCAATGTGAAAGCAAAACCAGTTGAGAACACTAGTATACAAAATTCACATCAGCAACTAGTGGGTTCGCAAAACAAACAGGCTTACAAAACTTGTCTCTGGTTTAGCTTATTCAAGAAGATTTCATGTCACAACATATGACTGAACAAAGTACCCATGCATGATTAAATGCCGCCACACCCCAAAGACAGTTGATTTTTGTTTCTTCGTCTTCCTCTCTATGTGTGCATTGGGGAAGAACGGTGCAACATCAATGCTCAGTGTGGTTTCAGAAGGTCAACGCGTTAAAAAAAGCAATCCTAGGCTTCGTTTCTCTGAGCAAACACACCATTTTAAAGATTGCTCAACTTCCTCAACTTTGGACAGTCTGCCATTTTGAAGAGAATTCCTCCCTTTGGCTTTCAATTCATGTTGAAAGATTGGCATAATGCTTGGTGTATCAATGCCAGATTAGTTAAATGGACCACATGACCTAAAGGATTAGTGATGTATGTATGAACCAGTACGACTTCAACTCCACCTTTCTAAACCGTTTTTTTGGGGGAAAAACAGAGCCAAATTTGAAGCCTGACTTAGCATTTCCATATAAGATTCCTCTGACGATAAAGGTGCCTGTTTTTACTCCTTAACCTGTTTTAAGAATCAGACCTGGGTCAGGGTCAGACAAATGATAAAACCATGCATATGCATATAATTTAAACTACCTATACTTGAGTATTTGCAATAAGTGCATTGAATAAATTTGAGGAAATATTCTGGGTTCAATACAAGTTGAGCTCAATCGACAGCATTTGTGGCATAATATTGATTACCACAAACATTCATTTCAAATCGTCGCTCCTTTTCTTTAAAAAAAAGCAAAAATCAAGGTTACATACAGTTGAGGCACTTACAGTGGAAGTGAATGGGGCCAATTTTTGGAGGGTTTGAAGTCAGAAATGTGAAGCTTATAATTTATAATAGCATTTAAATGTATCCTTCTGTTCAAACTTGTGCGTTATTTGAGCTGTAAAGTTGTTTAAATAGTTGTTCACCAGGATTACAGGGTTGCGGCATTGCAACGAGGTTTTAAAATTGGATATAACTCCACACAATAAATCATGTAAACATGCACATTTTTTACATCTTGTGGCTATACTTGGAAAACGTTTATGGATTGGCCCCATTCACTTCCATTGTAAGTGCCTCAATGCAACCCAGATTTGTGCTTTTTTTAAACAAAAGGAGGGACAAATCAAAATTTTGAAGTAATCAACATTATGCCACAAATGCTGTCGAATGATTTTTAACTTTTTATGAGTCACCTTAAAGAATCAAAATGCACTTCACAAAAATATAGTGAGGCACAGTAGTTGACCTGTGGTGTGACATACAAAACTCCATCTAAATCTATTTTAAACAACATTTCTATAATTATTTTTTTTATTATTATGAATGCACCATTTATTAGTTGAAAACATGTGAACAACTAGTGAAAGCAAAAAAAGGCGGTTAAAAAACTTTAAAGATATGGTGAGCAATTACAAGACCCAAGATATATACTTCCTTTTATACACTGGTATGATCTTAAACCTAAAATCTTTTTGATAAATAAAGTCAATGAAAATATTATAACTAAACTGACCTATTCATTTGAGCATTTGCCAAAAGTGCACTGCATAATTATAATTTTTTATTTCTTATCGACCCATATAACTATTTATGATTGACTTTAAAATATCTTGTGAGCTTTTGAGAGATATAGACATTATATTTTGTGAAATCAAACAAATGGTAGAAAATAAAAAGGCAACCAACCTTTTTTGATGACTGTATGATCATGAATTGCGATGCTTTGATCACCTTCGTGCTGCAAGAATCAAATTTCAAATGTTTTACTATCCACTTATTCCCAAAGAAATAAATATGCAATTACCTTATAAACACATCACATCAACTCACCTGAACATCATCCAATCCGTGGCCTAACTCGTGCATTACAATGTTATCACTTAAAGAATCGATGCCGTGGATATGCGGAGGGAGTAGCTCTGGTCTCCTGAAGCCATCCCGGCGCATCACGGACGAGCCCCCTTCCAAGCCCAGAATTGGGCTGCCGAGTCCACTGCGGCCATGGGACCCAATGGCCTCTTGTCCTTGCCGTCCGGGCCATGACTGCTGCTGGTTAGATGCTGCAGATTGGTGTATTGAGTTGATATTAAACGGGTCGCCCAGGTGAGAATATGGGTCGCTGGATTGAGCGTATGGAAGGGGTTGGTATGGGGGAGGGAAGTACGGTGGTTGGAAGTCTGAGCTGGCGGTATGTGAGAGTGACGGTGGCGGGCTGTAAAGGTGCTGGCTCACGGCGGGAATGTGTGGCAGCCGGGAGTTCCCATTACTGCTAACATCATGCCTTTCCTGCTGAAATAGAGAGCAGATCACATTAAAAGACCCAAAATGTACCCATACGAAAAAGTCTGTTTAAATTAGTTTATTGAAACATTTTAATTTTACATCCTTTTAATGCACTATAAAGTCGCTTCGGATAAAAGCGAAATACAGACTGCCAATAACATACATGCAAATGCATACATTTGAAGTGCTTCAAAGGGAAAGCATGACTTTGGTAAAAAGTACAAAACATAATCTTCCATTTCAAGTTTTAATGCAAGAACGTTTTTGTTTAGTTTTGCATAATATTCTTAGTCAAACGTTTTTATCCCTGGCCAATTGCCACGGATATGGGCAATTTGTCAATCACAATTGACAAATTCCTGAAAATGGAATTCCTGAAATAACTGGGATTGTCCATGTACATTAAAGACTGAATTGTAGTCTTTGCATATTAAACTATATCGTTAGCCTATATAACCTGCATAACGTTTAGCATGCAACATTATATACAGGCTCAAGGGCCTTGTAATAAATAACACTAATTTTGTACATGATAAAATTGTTACCTTAATAGTTACTCTCCAAAAATGAGGCCTAAACATAATGTGTATTTGGTTCATTCAGATATAAATAACATTTTGAATTTGAATCAAACTAGTTACCACATTTTAGCTTACCTGAAAACAACTTTTACAGTGTAATTTCTTCTCTTTTTTAATGCACGTGAAATGCAGATGTTTTGAAATAAAGCACCACCATTTCAATAGAAAAGCTCCTCTTTAATGGTTTAATGGCACTTGAGAGAAAGTGTGCATTAATGTGGCGGTGTCTCGTCCTATTGTCTGGCAAAGTTACTTCGATAGTTACTGTCACCACAGACAAAGAATGAATGACAATGTGCGCGACGGCCCATTTCTATACAGGTAAATAGAGTCCACAGAGTCGATATGAGAGTTTCTCTCATTTTCATTCATATTGAAAACTGATACTCGAAAACAATCACTCGTGTTGCTTTAATGGAATAGTCTCGTGCCGAAGGAAGACTAATAAGATTTATTGGAATGAATCATTTTTAAATACGCCAATTAATGCAAATGAGTCCCGAATTAAATGTTATCATGCCTTGCACTTTTATTATTAGGCCTATCATCATAATGATAATTTTACTAATATAGTTATTTTATTTAGCAACATATAATTAGTGATTATTAACTAATTAAGTAGCTTTTATACATCTTAAAAATATATATTTATTTTTTAAACGAAATGCTTCTTGGTTATCACGAAGAGTCTAGTGCAATCTGGATTTAAAAATGTTATCTAATTAAATAATAATAATAATAATAATAATAATAATAATAATAATAAATAGAAACGCTTGAAAGAAACTCTTTCCCAGAACTGGTTTTGCATAGTTTTTCGAAACAGAAATTGCACATGTCAGTTCTGATTTTCTAGTACTGATATTTTAAACAATATGCACTCGATAAATGACGACACAATCAAAACAATTGTTTTGGACATGAAAGGTGTTTTAAGTGGGTTTCCCTCTTACCTCACAGTCATCTTCATATTTCACGTTATCTGCTAATTTCCACAACATTTTGCCTCTCACAAGCGCAATTCGTGGACGCGTGGAGCTGCTGAGGTGGTTTCTTGTTGTCTAGAATGTTCTATTTGTTTTGGAAAATTATCCAGACGAGAATTTAATCCGAGACGTGATGCATAGACGTCAAACATCAACTCTGTCTTGAAGACGGACAGAAAATGAACCGACCTCCTGCAACTCTCAACAGAACTAATTCGAGGGGCCCCGCTCCGTTTCAGAAGTGCCGATACTCGACTCCCTCTGACGGACAGAAGTGTTGCTCAGTCCTTCACTGGCTCAAACTCTGCACAAGTCTCACTTCTATATTTGCCCGAGCCAGCAGTGGGCGGAGACCTACTGTGATGTCGAGGTAAGAGCGACTAGATGTATAAATAACGGCAGCTGATTGGTCACAGTCAGAACAACGGACCAATCGCAGAGCTGTCCGTCTGTTCAGAGGGTACCGAGACATGGGACGAAAAGTTACACACACAAAAAAGTTGCTCTTGGCTATAAAATCTCCAAACATTGAATAATGATGTGGACATGTAACTGTTATTATTAATAATAATATATAAAATTGAGTAGAAGACTTTGCAAAGACTGTGTTTGAAAAAAAATTCTTCACACACACACATCAGTTATGAATTTTGAATATGAACTTTTGTAATTTGCACATTCCGTTCTAAATATGTTGTACACTCTCTCTCACACACACACACACACACACACACACACACACACACACACACACACACACACACCACTGACATCAGTTCACTTATCTATACTGTTCCAAATTTTACTTTTTTAATTGCACATTTGAATATGTGGGTTTGCACCCAAAATGTTTTTTTAATGGCACATAAAAATGTTTGTTTAATGCAGTTTAAATGTTATGTTATAAGCTATTGTTTATTAAAATTGATAATAAATTACCATTTCCCTTTGCAGTTTGACTGGCCCATTTTACCTGAACAGCTGGCCCATTTTACCTGAAACTGCTTATGCAAAAACAGTTGGCACAGCTGATGTTTCAAGAATTATAGGGCCTAAACAATAATATTTTGTTATATAATTTCAACACAAAATGATCAAAAACAGTCATTGTTAATCATAAAAACACATGGAAAATGCATATATGGTATTGAATTATTGTCCCAAACGATTTACCAAAAAGTGGCCCAATTTAGCTGATATCACCCTATTATTACATCAAATGGAATAATAATTATGATAGAATAAATTTCATATTTAAGAATTCTTGGTGACTACACTTAAATAATTATATATATATATATATATATAAAATTATTAAATAATTAAATAATTAAATAATATTTAATTACTTTATTGCTATAACAGAATTCCAAAAATTGAACGGAATAATATTGAACAAAATAAAATAAAAACCCTACATATTTAAAGTTTTATACATTTTATTTTGTTATAAATACACTATACGGTTTGACGAATTGTTGTGAACAAATTGTAATGCGTAAATCTTAAAAACAGGCGCGCGCACGCACACACACACACACACACACACACACACACACACACAAAAGATCTGAGATACATGTTAATTTTTCACTGAAACTTTTCACCCAAAATGATTATGCTAATGATATAATCTGTAATTTTTTAATTTTAAATTTTTTTTTGTATTAGGAAACAAGATTTTGTATCAAAAGTTTCCAGATTTTGTGTCGGAAAAGATTTTTAAACAAACAACAACAAAACCCTTGTTTGCTTCACCCTTGTGCGACCTTCGGGACATTTTTTTTTTTTTTTTCGATTATTTTGGCTGTGTTATTGCCAATCGCATATATTTTTCCAAAGGTGTGTTTTTTTGGGCGAATTTTGATATTTCAACCTCAGTTCCTAAAATACATCTATAATACACTGTGTACACAAAATAGTTACACTCGGAACCTTCAGGACAAAAATGTCCCTATTGAAACCCATTAAAACTGCAATATCTGATCCCAGTGCCATTAAAGCATAAAATCATGAATTGTAAGATATTTTGCTTTCATTCTTGAACCCTGGCTTCAAAATGTATTTTAAAATATTTTCCAACAGATAGCACCATTTCTCTCATGTTTAACCTATGGAGCAAATACATACTTTTCCCCTATTTTCTGTTTGCTGTATTATAGATGTGTGTGTGTGTGTGTGTGTGTGTGTGTGTGTGTGTGTGTGTGTGTGTGTGTGTGTGTGTGTGTGTAAAAACAACAGTGGCGTTATGTAAACAAACTGGATTTTAAAGGGTTAAAATCCTGAAAATAAATTAATATTTGGTAGTTATGATCAGGACTGAAGTCAGTGAAAGTGGAAAATAATAATAATTTTATGGCAGTTTTTTGACGAGGACATTTTTGTCCTAAGGTCCTGAGTGTGAGTTATTTTTGTTTATTTGTTTTTTTTTTTTTATCTGACACTGCACAAAAAAGAATAATGCATGAAAAACAATGTTGTTGCCAATCATTGATATATCCCAGTCTGTGATCCCCCCACACACACACACAACAGGTCCCCTTATCATTTAGTATATTGAAAATAATTACATTTGTTTTTCTTCATAAAAAACAACATTATATAGGACAAATTGGCATATAAAGGTTTAAAGTCCTGAAAATGAATGAATGTTTGGTAGTAATGATCAAGCACTAAAAATTAACTAATTGATAGTTTGCAAATAATATTAATAAATTATATTATTATGCCAGTTTTTCTGAAGCGGACAGTTTTGTCCTCTAGAACCTCCGAGTGACTTGTTTTTTTAAATCGACGCACAAGAGTTCAATTCTTTTAAATTAAAAGTATAGAATAATAATAATAAAATAGGCTAATAGTTAAAACAATGATATAATGAATTATAAAGTAAAGCGAAATTTATAAAGCCAAATGTATTGCATAGAAAGCAAGAAAAACTGAAAATAGATCATAATTAATTTGAATAATAAAATAAAGCAACATTTATAAAAGCTAGATCTATCGAAAATAAACGAAGATGGATAGACAGAAAAGTAGAAAATAGAAAATAAACCAACGTCCTCGGGCCAGACTCACCTGTCTGTTATTTCCTTTAATGCAGGTGAATTAAATGTAATCCCGGGGCAAAAGCGCCTGCGGTTATTTACAGTCTCAGCTCGCGCTTGACTGCGATAAAGGATGCCGCTTTTGTTGTATCATAACTGTGTGTAAGTACATGGAGCTTAAACGCCTGTGTTCTCTTTAGACCACAGAAGCGGGTGGGATTCGCTTTTCCATCCACTATTATAAACGCGAGCGACATTTTGCGTAGAGAAACATCCACTGATGACATAAAGAAATGCACGAATGTCTTAAACACAGTAACAGTCTGTCTGTTCACGTGCTCTTTTCATTTAGTCGGTGCTGAATTCGATCGATCAACGTTTAACGAATTGCTTTAAATCATGCTTTAACTCTCATTTGCCACGTTTTAATTCACCTGTTATAATATCAAATATCATAGTCTGAAATAAAATAAACGAAATGATGAAACATGCACAGAGTAAAAAAATAAATGTCTAAATAAATCGCCTAAAAAAGGTTAAGTTGACATTACATGACCATAAAGGCCGACATAGAGCAATACTGCAGGCCCTAATTGCGAAAAGCAAATTAGATGTAATGCATGCACAGCACTGTGTACAATTACATATTTACTTAATAGCACAATTCGATGGCGTTTCCAAAGCAACAATAGGCTATAATTAAAAGGAACATTTTATTAGTTATTAACTAAATGACTAAAACCGCTTGTTTTGTGTGTGACTCATTTGTAAGCCGTAATAATTTATGCAAAACATATTAAATAAATAAATGCAATACAAAGTTACTAAATTCAAGACCGTCTATGTAATTAGAAATTCTATACATTTGATTTTTGTCTTCACTAATAATAATAATAACACAGAGAAAGCAGGCGGGTAATTACGCTTTCCACACCCGACAATAGAGAAACGTCGCAGTTATTAGGCTAATTTTATTACTATTTTATTATTATAATTCATAATATGTTTATTACTATTATAGGATTGTTGTTGTACTGTTTCTAGACTTTCTGCATAATCATAATGATACATAAACAAATAAATAATACAAGTCTATTGGTGCTCTAATAGCGATTAATTAACGGAATTCTCACAGCATTTTAGGAAATATAACAATGGTAAAACGTAAACATAAAATGCAGAATGAATAAAACGTAAATGGAAGTTTTCCAACCATCTTTGCACAGATATTGGCCAATGTGTATAGAGAAATTGTAAATATATATATATATATAATGGTGATGTGACGTAGTATGTGTTATTATATTGGCTAGTGCTTTTTTCACACAAATGTATCTGCAGAGACCAACAAAGAAAAAAAAAGAAATAAATGACTGAATTGAAAAACTTACCCGCCAATCTATCCTCTCCAGTAACGACATCTGCTTTGGTAGCTGTTCAGTCCCCACCGCGAAACAGCGAATGCTCAGATCACAGGCGCTGCGCATCACTCAGTGCACCTGGACGCGGACGGCTGGCAGTGCGCATGCGTGGCATGTTGTAACACCTGAGCGGGGGGAGCAGCATTCCAGCGGTGCGAAACAGCATTCCGATCGATTAAAGTGATTAATCACCACATCAGCTTTGTGGAGCAACACGCTATTGCACAATGACGCTTTAATGAAAGAAAATTCCAAAACTGTAATTAAAATTCAAGACAAGACAATCTGGGTTCCCACACCTTTGACCAATACAATTCCACTTATATTGGAAATAAGGATTCAAAATATTGTATGCAGCTTGCACTAAGAAAGATAGCGGGGCTTTAGAAAAATATGTTTTTTTTTCCTGGTTGCAAAATGTAAAAAAATAGATTTTTATTAATATTGATGGAGCAACATAAGATTAGATTTTACTAAAATTCAGTTTTTTTAAAAAGGTGGTGAGGGACCCTTTTGCCCCACATTTGGGGTATTAGGCCCCTAGAAGGTATAATAGCAGGGCCGTAGCAAGGTATTCTGGGCCCTCTGACTGTATATAGGTCAGGGCCCCTTTCCTATTAAAAAAATAAAGTTTAAAATTTGTTGTGGGTTCCCCTCGGACATGCGGTCCCCTAGAATCATTACCACGTTTCACCCCACTACGGCCCTGGGTTATAGTAACATCATGTCATTATAGGGGCAATAGTTATAGGGCAAAATTTGTCATAATGCAAACAATGTTGAAACAGCAAGATGCTTTTTTTTTTTAAACACGCACTTCAGAAGTGGGTGCACGATTTCCAACGAATCTCCATTATGATTGGATCAGTCGATGTGAGCCCACAAATCCGACTCGCCTCAATCCGGGTGGCGGAGGAGGAATCTCAGTTGCCTCCGCATCGAAGACCGTCAATCCTCGTATCTTATCATGTGGCTTGTTGAGCGCGTTTCCATGTAGACCGAGCGCGTGTGGAGGCTCACGCTAGGTGCGAGAACCGCATTATAGCGACCACGAGGAGGTTACCCCATGTGACTCTACCCTCCATAGCAACCGGGCCAATTTGGTTGCTTAGGAGACCAGGCTGGAGTCACTCAGCACACCCTGGAATCGAACTCGCGACTCCAGGTGTGATAGCGTCAACACTCGCTGAGATACACAGATGCCCTGATTTTGATGCAATTTAGTGTTTTGGGAGAAATGAATATCAAAGGAGACTTTAGCCCCGTTGTAGCCTATTCAAAAGCTATAAACTGAACTGGTAAATGGTCAACAATATATACAAATCACAACTATTTTAAAACTCCCCTGGCTGACCCTGGAAACCCTGAAATTACAAATAATAAGGCAACTTAAATCTTATGAGGAAATAAAATAATGAAATATGCACACTGAAAAAATGCACAAAGAAATGAGTTCTTTTGATGTGAAATTAAAATGTAGTACTTAACTAGTTAACTCAAAAGAATTGAGTTAACCTAACAAAGTTGATTTGTTCACATAACTCTAATGATCATTGCAACCTGCTGCTAGCGAGCTACAAACACATTTGCTCAAACATAAATGTATGACGTTGCATTCAACTGTACTAGCTTAGTATTTTCAATAGAGCTGCTTTCCTTTTTTCAGTGTACATGTACTACTTCCTTAAACAATTTAAGTTCCTTAAAACACAATGAGTAATACAGGATCTTTGTAGATTCAATTTGCTGTAACAAACACAGAAATGAAGAAACACAGCTGATAATTCAGAGTCTAGATTTTATTCTGTAACTTGACTGTAGTACATTAATGATAATATGAATGATAAAGAAAATAAATAACTACCAAAGATTTAATTATGAATCTCTGGAGCACTTGACTGTAGAGCTCTACTGCCACCTTGTGGAGACATGAAGAATTACATGAACCCCTTTAATACAAATGTACAGAAATAGGTCATGAATTCTTCCAAACTGAACCTTTATTCTGTTCACAAATAATGCATATTTAAAAGTACAATAAATAGTGCATTATTCGTGAACTTTCAAAAGTAACATCAGTACTTCATAAAAATGCATTATTGCTCCTAAGTAACAAAAACACGCATTTACATTTTTTTTTTGTTTTAAATGCAATTCAGTTACTGAAACACTTCATGCCTAAATCTGAATTAAGCTCACAACAAAACATGTATTGAAACAAGATATTGTTGCAAAGCACTTTTACTGCTGATGAGCATCAGTAGTAAAAGTCAGAATATCAAAAACATTATAAAAAAATAATAACATAGGTTTCATAACAGCCGTAGAGCAATATAAAACACTTCAGGACTATTGTTCAGCATGCATGGAAAGCTCTCTTATAGATAAGACGTCCCTAACTGGAATATAAGTTTGCACACTGTCAACAAAAGATATCAGAGTAAGATCAAATTATAAATGGGCTGCAAAATAAAAATAAGCAGAAAGCAATGCATCAATCCACTAGATAGTTTGGTGTCATTTACTGCTCATCCAAAGCCTGCCCACTAGAGAGCGCACTCTTCTGGGTAGGATGCATTTAAAAGTGGTAGGGCGTGTGAGTGACCCAGTTGGAGATCTGGTCTTTGGTGCGTTTGGCAGAGCTGTGAGAGGTAAACAGCGATTTGTAGGTATCAGATTTGTCCCGCATGTCTTGGATAGATCGCTTGCTGCCGGTCAAGGGTCCCGCGGGGGTCTTTACAATCTTCGAGCACTCACCGGAGGTTGAGGGACCAGGAGCTGAGCAGATAATAGAGAACAGGGCACATATTGGATGATTTATTTTAAATTCATATTTGGATGTATTATTGTTCACGGTCATTTGTGACCCGAAACTTTACAGGTGTAACTTTTTTGTTATTAAATGATAACATTAATTTTTTTCTCTTAAGTAAAAACTATACTAAATAAAATCATGCACTTCTTTTGGGATTTTTTTTTTTTTTTAGATCTTATGTACATATACATATCTCAATTTCAACATTCATTTGCATATGCAAATAAGCACATTAATTATCAAATTGATTAACTTCACTACAGTATAAACCTAATTGAAACATGAAGAAAATCTGAGAATTGATCTTGTATTGAGGTAGATTGCTGCCATCTGGTGAAAAAAGAAAAATAACATGACTTGAAAATCATGTAATGACAATAATAGCCAGTAGATGGCGGCAGCCACCTACTGTTTAGTCATTCTAAATGTTATCACAAGTTATGCATTTGGAAATATATTTAGACATTATCAAAGTATTATTTGTCAAAGTTTGGCTTTTTTTTTTTTTTAAGAGTCAGAAAGATGCAGTTCTTTAGTTTGGTTAAATTTTTTAGCCTTTCCCATTCATTTCTTATAGTCTGTCAACTTTGACCCTGAACAGTAAACATATACATTTACATTTATGCATTTGGCAGACGCTTTTATCCAAAGCGACTTACAGTGCACTTATTACAGGGACAATCCCCCAGGAGCAACCTGGAGTTAAGTGCCTTGCTAAAGGACAAAATGGTGGTGGCCATGGGGATTGAACCAGCGACCTTCTGATTACCAGTTATGTGCTTTAGCCCACTACACCACCACCACATAAATTTTTTTGTGTGCGTGATGGCAAGTGGAGGAAAAGTCACCAAGTTTTGTATCACTCATATAAAGGAAACCATTTTTATTACATCAGAAAAATTTATTTTGGTCAGAATCAATTATTATTATTATTACTATTTTTGTTATATGAAGGTCACATTAAAACTGACTTTTCACAAGGCCTTTTCAAAATGCCTATTATGAATATATTTTTACTGTTTTAGACTTGTCCTAGACACAGACTTTTAATATGAAAATCCATTATAAAAATCGAATTATTACATGTTTAAAAATATAATAATATAACCCAAAAATGACCTAAATAATTTAAACACTTGACCCACTTTAGTTTTTTTTTAGTTTAGTTTTTGTTTCTTCTAAGCCATTTTGGGTATGACACTGAAACTAGAAATCTTTAAAAACACATTCAGAGCTTAAAGGGTTATTAACCCTCCTATTGCGTTCGGGTCATTTTAAATACCACATAGTTTTTAGTACAGCAACCAAACTTTGTGACTTTGTCAAGACTATCAAAATACACATTATATATTTATATATATATATATATATATATATATATATATATATATATATATATATATATATATATATATATATATATATATATATATATATATATATATATATATATATATATATATATAATATAATATATATATATATATATATTTTTTTTCAGATTTATTTAATAAAAATTGCTTAAAATATAACCATAAAATAAAAAAAGTTACATATTTTGCATTTGAGAGTCAAATTTCACTCGGGCATCATTTGCAGCTTTAAAGCCACCACCATTGTGTCCTTTAGTAAGGCACTTAACTCCAGGTTGCTCCGGGGGGATTGTCCCTGTAATAAGTGCACTGTAAGTCACTTTGGATAAAAGCGTCTGCCAAATGCATAAATGTAAATGTAAAATGTATACAGTTACCATATTACCATAAAATGACTCATACCATGACATATGACTTTGGTCTTACCACCCACCCCTACCTGCCATCATTAACCCTATAAGGTCGAGTGTATCAAATATGGTTCTTGTTTCACTCTCTGTTCCACGTGTTTATGGCGCCATCTAGTGGTTATTTGTGGGAAAAAGTGGTTTCAATGTTTATATCGATCTATTTAAAATGGCCACGGACTTGCACAAATGTGAGTCTTACAGTGGGATAAATGACAGCTTATTTTAATAAAGTTAAAGTGATAGTAATGATTATATTGTTACTGATATTGTAAAATGTGTATTTACTGAATATAAGCAACTTGTGCTTGGTTAAAATTTTGAATATCATTTTATTGAAAAAGCCCCTTTGAAATCCATTATTAAATATGATACAACAGGCTTTTGAGGAATATCCCTCAATCATAATTACATTAAATTCATACCCACCACAAAAAAATTAATAAATAAAATAAATAAATCAGTGCTCGGAAAATTCTGACATATACATTTTATAAGATATATTTAAAGTTTACTAATATGTGTATTTTGATACATGCAGCCTGCTCTGCCATTATAAAGATCTCTTTATTTGACATTAAAAGCTATTATGATATTATGATGTCATCTTACAAGAAGTTCCTGAGACCCAGTGAAAAAAGTTTTACAGTTTCCCTTTTTGAAAAGTAAATATAGTGTTTGGTGCATAAAATACATGTGATAAAAACAGTTATTTTTATTCATATTGTATTTGATGTGCTGAATTGAACTGTGATACATTTCAGTTTATATTTATAGAGCAAGGAGAGGAAGTTGTCATGGCCAAACTCTCAAACATTTGGTATCTCTGAAAAGCCCAGGGAGTCCTCTGATAATACCCCAAGATTTACCACTGTAGCATGTATGGGCTAAGAAAAACTTACATTACAAATGTCCTATAAACAAAAATTATTTGCTGGGCCTCAAGAGGATAATGACCTTTAAAGCCTAATGTAGCAAATATGATACATATATATATATATATATTTTTTTTTATAATAATTTTTTTTTCCCCGATACAGTTTTATAGTTTGTCTAATGGTACTGTGGCAGGGTGGAGGGCGGGGCCGGGTCGTGAGTCTACTTACCCGGTCCCTTATTAGGCTCATCAAGTCTCCGAGAGGGATACAGGTCGACTGCGGAGGATGGTGCGGGAGAGAGAGATCGTTTACGGACATGTCCGTCATGTGTGTGTTTTGTCTTTTAAGTTTGCCAATAAAATATTATTTATACTGACAAGCCGGTTCTCGCCTCCTCCTTTCCATTGAACTACGTTACAGGTACTAATAGAGTTAGTCAAAAAATTTGAATTTTCTTACTATTCTTACATATGCCGGGCTTTGCAGGGTTAACTTATGCCGGGCTTTGCAGGGTTAACCAATGCCAACCATTTACCGGTACACAGTGGTTCAATATAAAAAAAGGTTTGCAAGATCTGCTGCATGCTGGAATACCTGATTCACTGTCGTTTGCACCGCTGCTCTCTCCATTCAGCAATGTAGATTGAGTCTCAGAGATGTTTTTGGTCTCAATGTTTCCTTCTATTAAAAGAGATAGAACTTTTACTCAAAGTTTCAGATCAGAGAAAATAACTAGGTTAACCATTTTAGCAGGAGATTAAACATATAAAACGGTACGGGGGGTTCCCCTTGCTTCTGAGAAACACACACAGCGGTTGTAGAGTGGTTGAGCAGGTGCTAATCAGTCAACATGTTCCTCCCAGAATGTTATTCCATCGTGCGTTCACACATTTATAGAAAATCACGATTATACTTACTTTGATTAATAACATAAACAAATCTTATTACAACAGATCACTAGGTAAAGTACCTGCTGAATCCTGCGGCTTGGAGGTGACCTTTAAATCTTTGCTCTTCTTTGACTTCTGTGGGGAGAAATGACATATATTTGTGATATTTAAATGGGCTGAAAGTTTTTCTTCACATAATATGAAACAGAAAGTGATTCAAGCAGTCTGTACATTAACATCCTGCCTTCTCAGAAATAAGGTCAAATGATTTCTTTCACTTGTGGTTTTTATCACATCTCAACCATCTCAACCATTCTTTTTCAGCAAGGCGGCTTTTTACCTTTGCTGTTTTTGCCTTCAGCCGGCGCTCCTCCATTGTTTTCTGCAGCTTCTCCACATCATCTTTAGATCCATTTAGCACCACAATGTCATCTTCTTGGAAAGGATCACCACACTATAAAAACCACAAGACTGTCAAGAACTTGAGCCGGATGAGAACATTAAGCATTTTGAGAGTAGGCAAATGGAAAACTGATATACGGCGTTGGCGGTAACATGTTACCAGAGCTACTTTTTAAAATAAGAACATTTCTACTTATTGAGAAATACAATTTTCTTCATAAATTACTGACGTAGGTCTACGTAGTGCACGTGACACAACTCTTACATTCAACAATATAATATCTAGCAAGTGGAGCGACATCTTTACCGTGGTTTAGACGAGGCATGCGTATTGGAGGATGGGAAAAAATGGCAAGTTTAGACAGCTATGTTTTAATAGCGGCAGTAAATTAGACATTTATGTGAATCACCTTGAAACTCTGATTTAATGATTTGTTCATCATCCCTCAGAAAAGTACATGGAAATCTTTGCATTGCTTTTTGATATCTTAAAATATTTCAGCTAAATATATATATTAATAGTGGGTATGCATCGATGTGAATAGTTTTTGCTGATACCGATATTAACAAAAATATCTATATGCCGATACCGATATTTTGCCACGTACCTTAGCCTTTGTTCACACTGCAGGAAAAATTAGATTCTGCAAGTTATATGTGGCCAGATCAGATCTTTTCTGTTCAGACTAATCGCTTTTGCTTCTTGTCCACCACATTAGTTGTCATGGTAACGCAGCAAACTTGCATATATTCACCATGCATGAGAGTTTAGTGATGGATGCTTTACCATTGATTATGCTTTCCATGAGGGCAGAATCCAAATATGAACATTCTTCACAGACGGCTTAAAAATGGGAGGGGTGGCATATGCAATGCTAGTTGCTGCTAGTGTTGTTGCTACCCATTTTAGCTGGGACGTCCTGTATTTTAGCAGAGAGCGAAACATCCTTATTGAAGTCTTTGTGTCCCGTATTAAAGCATAAAACGGTCGGACGGTGAGACGATGAACCCACGTCCTGTGATGCAACGCTCAAAATGCTCAAGCATCCCGTATTAGCATGACATTCAATACTTTATCGCGTTGTGGTTTCTCGCAACTGGTATGGGTTACTGCACCTTAGCGCATCTCTTTGGGTAAGTTAAGCCAATGTATGCATTGTAATAAGAGGTTTGAAATGCTTTGCGTGCCCTGTAACATATAAATTACATGGGTACGTTTCATTCAGAAGTGATGAGCTCTATGCCCTGTATACCTTCCACTGTGAGAGTTCTGTAGGACAGAAATGTATAATAAAACAGGCTGAACTAATTATTAAATTATAAAGTAATTATTATTGAAAAATCAGTTTGTAACAATCCTACTGTGTGGTCATCATTATTGTATTAAATCCGAAGTGCCCTGTGAAGGCATTAATTATGCCGTTTGGAGCGCAGGATGTTTTCTTGTCGCAAAACCTGACGTTTAACAACTGCCGTGCACTGCAATTGACGAAAAAAAAAACACATGAAATCCGATCCGACCATTCAGACTGAGATGCATTCAGAAAAATCTGATTTTATGGTTTGGATGAGGCTTGTAAATCAGATTTAATGTGTTTTTGTCCTGTTTTGACTACAAAAACCTAAATGGATTTGAGTGACTGCATCCAAAAAATCTGATTTATTCTGCATGTGCGTTTCATTATTGAAATTATTTCATTAGTAGCCTTATTGTTTCATCAGATCACTGTTTTAATTAGGAATGCTTTAAAATTCATAAAGAGGTACAAAATCTTATTTAATGTTCAAACAATAAATAAATTCCAATACATATAATCTCCGATATCTCAGAAGTCAAAGTCTGCTGGTTTCTCTCATAAAGTAGTCTGTATGTAAGTGCTGCTTTTACACCGTTCACGTCTGTTTATGGCGTTTTATCCACATTAACGTGAGAAAGAAAACAAATTTAATGTTACATTGTGGAGTTTTTACAAAGTGTGTTACTCATCATAAATAAACCAGATGTTTTTCATTTCAGTGTTTTCATGCATATTACCGATATGCCAATAATTGCCCGATAAATATAAGCAGCCGATACGTCAGAGCATCCCTTAAAAATATTGTCGTTATATTGGTGCATATATATTAAAATTATGAATTATCATTCTTCATCGTCTTCAATTAATAAACAACAGGGTGGAAAACATGCAGACTATTTTTCACTACATTTTTACTGTGTTTTCATTCGTACGTTTTTTTAATCTACTTGGTTATTGTGACTGTTTAGTCATTCCTCTGATTGAATTATTATTATTTTTAAATCACCCTTTTCTAAAAGCTGAAAAATATAGAGATATATCTGTTTTAGCTATATCACCCAGCCCTAACTGATGGCACTGAAAACTAAAAAGTAACTAAATGTTACATTCAATAAAAAGTATGGAAAAATACTTTCATTGTCAGTAATGCAAAACTGCAAATCGTTTATTTTAAAAGCAACATTCTTTAACACATAACTTGATATTTAGAAATTTGCAACATTATTTATATATATATATGTGTATATATAAAAAATGTGTGTATATATATATATATATATATATATATATATATATATACATACATACATACACACACACTTTTTCTCAAATTTAGTTCAAAACATGCGTCAAGTCTATAGAAATGTAATATTTGTGAACATGTTGGCTTTATAAATGTTTGAAAAACATGATTTAAAGACTTTAAGGGCACTTTTTCGCGATTAGGCAAAGCACAGCTTTATGTGCTACAACTGTGCGCAACGTCTTATCAAATTTTCTTGAGCACTAATTCTAAGTTCAATTTTCATGCCAGCGCAAAGTGCAAGTGAGCATGGGTGGTAGGTTTGCACTACTGCGGGTGTAGGCACACAATTGTGGGTGTATTTTATGTAAATTAAGTGGTGAAAATAAAATTGGCTGTTTCTTGAGAATTTGTTTGTTGCGCCAAGACGTTTCGATACCATCTCTTATCTCAGTTCAAAGTCCAAATTCAGATTCTGCATTTGCTGATTGGAGATTCCACCTGCAGGTGGTGCAAAAATTCATGTCCAAACTCTTAAAATATAGTGGAACATTAAATGAAGAAGTCGCTGACAATCACTGTCATAGCCATTTTGAGAAAAACAAAATATGAGTCGGCTTATTTTTCAATTATTATCATTATGATTATATTTGAAATTGTATTTATGATCTAATTTATTTCATTTATTTTTGGTGATTTACAAGTCACAGCAATTTAGCATGTTTCCTCGAAAATACCAAAACTTTATGGCCATGCCCACTGACTTAGGGCCCCAAAAATTTCAAGTGGCGTAACAATCAACTTAAAAAGGTAATAAAATACCTTTCTTGCACCTATAATACACGTGTCCACAACCTAACAATTTATAAAAAAATTTTTTTTTCTAAATACCATTTTTTAGTTCAAATACAAATATCAAGAATTTTTTCTAGGGTTAATCCATGTGACATGAAAACGTTTGTCTTTTTTATTTATTAAAATGTAAAAATATCTGAGATTTGACCACACACACACACACACACACACAGAAAAATAAATGTAAGTAGGGTTTACTTCTACTACACGGAGAGAGTCCGCACATGACCAGCCGAATACTACTCGTATAATCTCATTAACCATCCTGTTATTGGACACTTTCGCTCATTGATTAAAGTAATCATGTCTGACTGTGAATACTAAATTTCTACAATGACATCTGAAACTGAAAACTATTGATTTTAAATGATGCTGCATCCAAGCCACTAGGTGTCACTGTAAGTCCAAGATGACACAAAGACAAAAGTAACTGAGCGCACCTTTAAAAGTGTATTAACATTTCAAAGCTTTAACATACTTAGTCGTATACCACTTGACACGCGGAAGCCTTCCACAGGGGAGCTTAATGCATGCTATGTAGATATAATAGCGAAAGAAACAAGAGCTAGAGCCTTTCTAAACCTGTTAATTCAACATGCATATGGCGTTAAACCACATGTCCGTAATTGAATGATGCAATAAAACGATATAGTTCCTGTTCATAATCAAGCTGTTATCATTGCAAGCACATGACGGTGAACGCCTTTCATATCTTGGTGCTCCCTCATAATGCAGCATATTTGCAAGAAATTAAGTACCAGCTGCATGGTAAAGAGAGATCCTTAAACAACGGTTACATCTCAAGTTCCATCCAGGGTCAGAAATTAACAAGGGCTTAATTATTTAATATACTGTTCTACAATTATTTATAGATTGATGTTATTTATATATATATATTATAATGTTCTATATGCAATACTTTAATTTATTTTCTATACATGTCAATTTTGCTTATAATTGTTATTGGGGTGGTATTGGTGGTAGTATTGATATTTATATTATTACAGAACAATTTGTCCTCCTTCCCTCTCCCCTCCCTTATAAAATCCAATTCCAAAAACATTATAAATGAGCACTTATAATTTATATACTTTATGAACTGTTTGGGTCTTGTGGCAGTTCTAGTGCTGTCGGTGGATGCGATTGGTACGTCTTGTCGGCATGGGCATTATCGGTTGCGTTTTTGGTTTGCCCAAAAGATTTGACCCCAAACAATAAACGTGGCATTTTGTACCATAATCATGTAATTTTTTATTTTCAAACAAATGGAATAACACTAACTACAGTCATTTAAAAACTCTAAAGTTGTGCAATGTTTTTTTTTTCTTACCTTATTTAGTTATTCATTTCTAAACTACACCATTCATTTTCATTTTCACTTCAGTGAAGATCTACATTTCTCCGTTCTATTTATGGAGAGAATATGAAAAATGTGTCATACAATAGGGGCAAATTGCTGCCCCTAATGCATGTTTCTTTCGTTATTAAATTCATTTCTTTTTTTTTATTAAAATGACCTGAAATGACAACTTTAACCAGTAGATTACAGCAGAGTTATGCATTTGGATAGATATTAAGACATTACCAAAGGCATTAAAAAAAATACTGTTTTTGTCAAAGTTTGGCATTTATTGTAGTTTGTGTTGGTGTGCGTGCATGTGTGTTAGCATGCTTTTTGTGTGTGTGCGTGTTGGTGTGCGTGCATGTGTGTGAGCATGCTTTGTGTGTGTGTGCGTGTTGGTGTGCGTGCATGTGTGTGAGCATGCTTTGTGTGTGTGTGCGTGTTGGTGTGCGTGCATGTGTGTGAGCATGCTTTGTGTGTGTGTGCGTGTATGTGCGTGTTGGTGTGCGTGCATGTGTGTGAGCATGCTTTGTGTGTGTGTGCGTGTGTGTGCGCGCGTGTTGGTGTGCGTGCATGTGTGTGAGCATGCTTTGTTTGTGCTGAGAATTATTGTCTCACCCCTTCATTTCTGTGTGTTTTGCATTGTAGCTGATTTTATTTAACAAATTTGATAAAAAATGCTCTCTTTTATAGTCTCACCTTTTCATTCCTATGTGTGATTGTGTGATTGTGTTCCGCACTGTGGATGTGTTATAGTATCACCCTTTCATTTATGTATGTGTTCTGCATTCTGGCTGATTTTTTGATTTAAATTTGACAAATTAAAAAAAAACAAAATCCTCAGTTTTATCGTCTCATACGTTCATTTCCTATGCGGGGTCAAATTTGACCCCGAACAAGGTGAGTGCGAGTATTTTTGTCACACCAACACAATATAGCCCAATTTTGTTATTGTGTATAGATAGCAAATGTAGAAAAGTCACCAAACTTCATGCCACTGAGATGAAGGAACCCATGCTTTTAAAGAAGCAAAGTTCAAAGGGGTCATTTCTGATTCCAAACTACTTATGCCAATAAAAAATTAGACTTTCACTATTTCTATGTTTTACTATATCCGGACATTTACACCACTTTGACATTAAGCTCGCCAAAACAATCTCAAAATGACCTTGAACTAAGAAACTGAAAACATGTTCATCTTAATAGAGGTGCATTTGAGTAATTGTTTCATGTGAATTGCATTTTTAATGTATTTTTGAATAACTTAATAGACCTAGCCACAAAAATAATCAGGGTAACGTCATTAACCCAGGGACAGAAAATTCAACAGAGTTTGAAAACAACCTGAGGGAGAATAAATTGTTTTGTTTTCTTCTCTCCTCGAGTGAACCATTCATTAGAAGTTAATAAGAAATAATTAACAACTGACCACACATATCCATATAACCAGTTCTACTCCAAAAACTGGTTAAATAACAGGTTAGATGTTTGATTTAAGACGATAATGGGGGAAAACAAATGACAATGCTTCCTTACAATATGCCCCTCATGACTAAAGGAAACATGAAGTGTTAAAGAGGAAAAGAGCTGCAAATTATGGTTCTGGTTGGACCAACCCCTTCATCCCCTCCTCTGGTTCCTCCCACTCTCTCATGGGGAGCGTAACCGAGCAGCCGATCCCAACAGCTTAGGGAGGACAGCACGCGCACAACATCACAGCAGCAACAAGCGGCACACACCCAGCACCATTGATCTGTCTCTATCCCAGTAGCACATATTCACTGACTCTAATGCACATCAGCAGTTTTCAGTTCTCGACAGCGTGTAGTAGACTGTGTGCGGTCAGGATGAAGTGAGCATTCGTGAGAACGTTTGTGCATGTTTAATCTCATTTCCTATTTGCAGGAGTGGATAAGGCTTGAGCTAAAAGGTAAGCACATTTTAACTCCTTGATTTATGGGGTTGCATCTAAATGCACTTGAGAAATTGTGCGTAGGCCAAATCGAAAGGAGTGTTGTAAGAAAGTTTGTTTAAGTGGTTTAATGGTTTCATTGAAAGAAAACATCAGGTAGTCGATTTTAAGTATAAATCTAAAACGCAATCCATTTGAAATACTTTAAGAGTCTTTCACATCACGTTTTAACACTATAGCCATTGTACAGTTATACATGGGTCGTTTTCACACTGTTTCGTTTGAGCACTTCAAGCGCGCTCAGAGTAGTATAACAAGCACATGTGAACTACCCAAGTGGTCTCAAAAGGACCCTAAAGAGAACCGAACTCAGACCACATATGGGAATTTTCAGCAAATATAGATATACCATGATTGACTTATGTTTTTGTGCCTCATATTCCGTTCTTGTATTATTTGACCACCTAAAATGTACGGACCGGTCGCATTCAGAGCAAAGCTGCATGTTAAGATAAACCGCTTTAAATTGCTCTGATGGGCGTACACGGAGGTTCGCGCTAAACTCCGACTAAAATGCAAGTGAGGATTTCTATAGTTTCACTTTAATATTATTTGTGCAGTGGCAAATGAACTTGGCTCATACGCACAATGTAAATAACACAGAAGGGGGGGATGCTTGCTTGCTCCATTACATTACATTTATGCATTTGGCAGACGCTTTTATCCAAAGCGACTTACAGTGCACTTATTACAGGGACAATCCCCCCAGAGCAACCTGGAGTTAAGTGTCTTTCTCAAGGACACGATGGTGGTGGCTGTGGGGATCGAACCAGCAACCTTCTGATTACCAGTTATGTGCTTTAGTCCACTACACCACCACCACTCCATTACTCTCGGGATGATAGATAAAGAAGCATATTTTCAAATGCACATAGAATTTCAAATGTTTTCCTTCATGCGACAGAAGTGCTTGAAGGTTTTATCGGAGACAGCACCATATTATAATATGATTTCAAGTTAAATATCAATAAATTACTACTTAAGTTGTTATAAGCATACCTACACCTTAAGAAGAATGACAATTGCTTAACATAATAAATCGCAATTATTTATGAAAAATGATTGTCAGCCATAATCATGACAGCCCTAGCTTCTTAAGAAGCGGAGGTGTGAACCACAAGGTTTCTGAGACAACATTAATTAAAGAGGTACAAAAAAGAAACTGGGTCCTCTTTTAAGTCACTTCCATTATGAACATCAAAAGCACTCTGGTTCCGTTTTTTGTTCACTTGAACTGGGTTTAATTCACTTAAAACTATATGTGAAACAACCCTTAAATTGTAAACGGAAGCACTATTTATAATGACTATATTAATACTAACACTAACAATACAGAAGTAAAAACAATATCCAAGTACAAATAGCTTCAATAAATTATTACACAAAAAGTACATGTAGTTAATTACTTCTTCTCAGTAACTACTTAAATACACAATAACATGAGCAGGTCAGAGTTATCCATCCATGTTTATTTTTATGTCACGAGGTGCTTTAATGAACTGAAAGAAAGTCAGGTCGAAAATTGTACATATCATATTCCACTGCGAGAGAGAGTATTACCAATAAAACTCTTTCTCTAGAACAACAATGAAGGTTGATTTCTATTCTCTTGGCAGATAATGTCTTATCTAAGTGCATATAATGACAATTACTTTACGATCATCTACAAATACAAATCAAGATAAAAAACAATGAAGCTGTTTCAGTGCTTGTTTGTAGGTGCATTAAAGTGTTGAAATTGAAGACGATTAAACCCTTCCTAAACCAATCAATAGATAAGCAATCCTGGAATCCTCCAATACAATCTGCACTTCATCCTTAAAGAAATATTACAGGTTCAGTACATGTGAATTGTATTCGCTGCCAAAGGTGCTTCTGTAAAGGTGCCGATTAAAGGGTCTGAATACTTATGTAAATGTGGCATTACATTTATTAAAAAGAAAAGACTGAAAAAAGTCTGTCTCTGAATACTTTCTGAATGCACTATATATAGGAGTGGTGGTGGTGTAGTGGGCTAAAGCACAGTAATGTAAGCAGAAGGTTGCTGGTTCGATCCCCACAGCCACCACCATTGTGTCCTTGAGCAAGACACTTAACTCCAGGTTGCTGCGGGGGTATTGTCCCTGTAATAAGTGCACTGTAAGTCGCTTTGGATAAAAAAGTCTGCCAAATGCATAAAAAAAAATGTAAATGTAAAAAATATTCAGTCTTCTAAAGTCATAAGAACAACACAAACTAATTTAATTCACTATTGACTGAAAATCAGCCCTACAGTGAGCTGTTAATTGCTCCGACTTGATAATTGAGTCAGTGAGTTGAACTCGAGAACTAATGTGAACGAATCCTCAATGTGAACAAATCACTGAGCATGTGAACCGGATCAATCGATTCACTGAAATGATCCGTTTACAAATCAAACATCATAGTTCTCTCATTAAAACGCAAATGAGAGCAATTTCAACTTTTTGGTGTGTTTCGCTCATAAAGCTATCATATGGCCTTAAAAGAGACTTTTAATACACCGCAAGTCGTATGGATTACTTTTATGATAAATGCTTAATTTTGACAGCCCTAGTCCTCATTTACCTTCACTGTATGGAATGGAGCAGCCAGGATTTTTCTTTTCCACAGAGGAAAGAAAGTCAAACAGGTTTGTGATAACATTAGGTTGAGGAAATAATGACTTTCATTATAGTGTAAAATAACCCTTTCATTCATTACCATGCCCTGGATGGCTTGAGCCAAAAGCCCTAAAAAAGGGTCAAGGTACAGTTTGAAAAGCAATATCTAAAGTCTAACCAACAAAGTCACACGCAGTGCACAATACATGATGCTGATATAACTGTGTGCTTTCCCTTCTTTAAGGTGGCAATGCCAGTGTGCTATACGAGCCCCTGAGAGTTCATTAAACAGCTTTTATTGCCAAGACAAAAGTGATATTCAAAGCTCCTTTGTGTCCCATGACCATTGACAGGGACCTATACCAGACCCCATGGTGCGCAGAGCTCTCTAGGGTGCTATTATGAAGAACCATAAGTTGTGACTAGAGGGAAAAAGACATTTGTCACCTAATAGGGTTATGAAAGCAAGTGTCATCACTTTCCAAAGGCTATGACTATGGAGGCACATCATTATGATGGCTCAGCCCACAGGAGAGATGTAACAGGCTTTTGAGTAATCCAGACACCCCATTTAAAAATAGAACAGATGTTTATCCATGTAGTTCGTAATAGGATTATTTCTGTCTTTGATCTCACAAAACAGGCAGCTGAGATAGTGGGAACCACCCAGACATGATTTGATACACCTTTACGTCAAATAATGTATCCATGGCTGAAGTACTGACATAAACATTTAAAAACAAACAATTAAATGCTTTTAAATCATTATTAGCTTACAAGGACCTGTCCTGACGTATTGTCTATGTATTGCATTTGTGACAGTCATTTCAATGTTTTAATATTTACAGTTGAAGTCTGAAGTTCAAATACACTTAGGTTCATTAAAACTAACTTTTTAACCACTCCACAGATTTCATATTAGCAAACTATAGTTTTGTCAAGTCGTTTAGGACATCTACTTTGTGTATGACACAGGTAATTTTTCCAACAATTGTTTACAGACAGATTGTTTCACATTTAATTGACTATATCACAATTTTTACATACACTAACAGCTAGGAAAATTCCAGACAATTACGTCAAGCCTAATGTATCTTCTGTCAATTGGAGGTGTACCTGAGGGGGTATTTCTCAGATTCTACAAGTCTGGTTCATCCTTTGGAGCAATTTCCAAATGCCTTAAGGTAACACGTTCATCTGTACAAACAATAGTACACAAGTGTATACACCATGGGACCACGCAGCCATCATACCGCTCAGGTAGGAGATGCATTCTGTCTCTAGAGATGAACGTAGTTTGGTTCGAAAAGTGAAAATCAGTCCCAGAACAACAGCAAAGGACCTGGTGAAGATGCTGGAGGAATCAGGTAGACAAGTATCTATATCCACAGTAAAACGAGTTCTATATCAACATAACCTGAAAGGCTGCCTCCGCAAGGAAAAAGCCACTGCTCCAAAACCACCATAAAAAAGCCAGACTACAGTTTGCAAGTGCACATGGGGACAAAGATCTTATTTTTGGAGAAATGTCTTCTGGTCTGATGAAACAAAAATAGCCATAATGACCATCGTTATGTTTGGAGGAAAAAGGGCGAGGCTTGCAGCAACTTATTGTGAGAAGCTAGTGGAAAGCTACCCAAAAAGTTTTACCCAAGTTAAACAATTTAAAGACATAGTTTTGAGAAGTATGTTAAACATGATGCATTCTCACTTGAGATGAAGACGAAAATGAAGTATACTTCGGTTTTCCATGTGCCACTATCTCTTGTGCACACTGTACATAACGCAAATGTCGTCATTAGCACATTACGCACTTTCTGTCTGTGTGAAGCTGCATTGAAAAGTATCTTAGAGCAGTCGTAGTGTGCACATGCAAACGTGCCCATATGGGTTTGCGGCCAAAGAGTTTCCTTTGAAAGGCTCAGCACTTGAATGTGCGCGAGACGTAACGGCATGTGGAAACATTGGAGGAAAATACTTCATGAGCACCACCAAGTTGAGATGGTGTAACCAGTTAAATATTACTCGCTTTATCTCGAAAACCCCAATTAAATGAGAACTTTGGTTTTTGGTTGATGCTTAATCTTCACCACTAGGAGGCAGTGAACATAAACGTAAATATTGCTGAGTGCACCTGCATCAAGCTTATTTAATTATTTTGTTTTTGTGCTCTGTTTCAGAAGATCTCTAGTTGCTTTTCCAATGCTGGACTATTATGGTCCAGCTTGAGAACACCAAATGCAGTTTTCTCCTTTGCCTTGGAGTCTGCATCCTAATCTGTTCAGCCATCTACCTGAAAGCCAAAGTATCCAATGCACCTCAAGCTATTGTCCCTCCAAATGTCTTAAGCTGCCAACCCCTGCCTGACAACTGTCCAATTCTTCCATCATCACCTCCCGGGCTTAAGTGGCAGCGAAATAAATGTACAAACATCAGCGAGGTCAGTAAAACTAAAGTCAGCTGCGCTCGATTGAGGTCAGAACTTCACTTCATTATGTCACCACTGAGCAAAGAGGAAAAAGACTTCCCTTTGGCCTTCATCATCACCATACACAAGGAGCTAGAAACATTTGTGAGGCTCCTGAGAGCAATCTATGCGCCTCAGAACGTCTATTGCATTCACATAGACGCAAAAGCAGCAGAAGAATACAAGACAAGTGTCCGGAACCTGGTGAGGTGCTTCCCAAATGTCTTCTTGGCATCAGTCAGCGAAAGGGTGACCTACGCTGGCTTCTCCCGTCTTAAGGCTGACATCAACTGCATGAAGGACCTGATAAGATCTCCAAAGAAATGGAGAAGAGTTATAAACTTGTGTGGCCAGGACTTCCCCATCCAAAGCAACCTGGAGTTGGTTCGGTACATGCAAGTATCTGAATGGAAAGACCGGAATATGACGCCTGGAGTCAAGCAGCCACCAATTATGCAGCATAGGACTGAGTTTCAGTATGTGGAGGTGAAAGACTCCCATGTTGCACAAAAGGGCAAGGGTGAAAAGAAGGGACCTTCTCCACACAACTTGACTATCTACTTTGGGACTGCTTATTACTCCTTGACAAGAGAGTTTGTGGAATATGCCCTCAGCAGCCCAGTTGCCCAAGACTTGCTCAAGTGGTCTAAAGATACCTTCAGCCCCGATGAACATTACTGGGTTACACTAAATCACTTAGAGGGTAAGCTGCAACCACACCAACTAAGCACATCGATAGTTACTCAATATCACACTAGCAACTGTGGAGGATTATTAAGGACTATTTTCTTAAGGAATTTCAAATAGTATTTTAAAATGAATTTTCAGTTTGTAGCCGCATTCATGGTGACAATTGAAATGTAATTATAAATCATGTTTGTGGTTGGGGTCCACCCCGGTCGTTTCGCTGTCGGGACAGCAATCATTCTCGTCCCCTTTCACCTCAGACCTGCTGCACTGCTTGCAATTACGTTCACTTGGCCAATCAAATTCGAGAAACAGAACTAACTGTTGCATAATCAAAAGAATGATTGGTTCTTTGATGTGCTGTTATTTGACTCACTGTTAGTTCCCGACAGTGAATTCAGATTACGTAAGACGCTGTAGTATGAATGTTGCTCACAGGAAACTGCTCAGAATCACATGGTCCTCCATGTCTCCTTAGAAGCACCCGACAATCACGTCAATGGTGGATGGGAAGGCAATATTCGTGCAATCAAATGGAAGGACCAAGAAGGAACAACACACAAAGGCTGTAAAGGTACAAAATCAGATGGCTACCAAATCTTGATTAAAATATTGCATTCATTTCAGGCAAATTCAGTTCATGAACAATATCGAAAAATAGAACGTAATCTTAAAGTATTGCCAAAATATCTAAGCATCCTCAAGTCCTGCTTGCACTGGACCATATTGATGTGTTCATTTTGCTCATCAAAACATTTAATGCATATGAGTATGTAGCCTAGAAATTAGCTGTTTATGTTCAGCGAGGTGCCAACTGCTTAACGGGTTAAACTATCTTTTATTCTGTGTGCACTTCATGTTTAGAATACATTAGGTTTATTGTAAGATACATCACAGGCCTGTTTTACTTATCTTAGTTTTTCTTTTCTTATCTTCCTATCCTTTTTATTGGTTAATGATCTTTACTGAACAGCTGTCATATTAGATCAATAGTTAATGCACAACTGCACGTTGTGAAATACGTGCAACTTTTCAGCAAATTTTTTTGTCTCTTGTAGATTTAGCTTAGCCTACCTGTTTATTATTTTCAACAATGTCCTGACTGTTTTAATAGGTTAAGTAACTTTTAAATTGATTAGAACACGCTGGGTTGCTCTATTGGTCCTGCACTATTCTTTCAACTGTTTTCAATAAATATGCCTTTTAAATATTTGCTAAAGTTGATAACAGCGAATGCATCATGTTCTATGTTTAAAGGGGTCATGACATGAGAAACCAAATTTGCCTTGATCTTTTGGTATATAAGAGGTCTTTGTATCATTAAAACGTCCTGCAAGTTTAATATTTTAAGACGTCCTCCCCATTCTAAACGAATCATTTATTTAATCAAGCTCAAAATACAGCTCGTTCTGGATTCATGGTTAGAAGTGACGTGACGGTTAGAAGTGACGCACCAGCGCTTGCATATGACCGCCTCCAGCACAAGATAACTACGCTTTAAGCGCAAAGACAACTACGCTCATTTCAGATCGCCGCGCGCTCACAAGTGTTCAGTCGATGGACAGCTGAGCTCTGACAGAGACTACTTGTGCACAGGAAAATTACGATGCCACACAGATGTGCTGTTCCTGGCTGTGGTCAAACAAAACCTCTGAATAAGCTGCCGAAAGATCCAGACGTCAGGGAAAAATGGATGCAGTTTATTTTTTGCGGACGTCCCAGTCACGGCAGTGTTAACTTAAGCCGCTTGTTCTGTACATTTTAAGGATGACTGTTTTGAGAACAAATCTCAATATGATGCTGGCTTTGCCAGAAAACTGTTGCTCAAAGATAAGTCCGTGCCGACTATTCTGGGAACAACGACGACGCAAACTGTAAGTAATCTATTTTAAACTTTAAACTACTTTTTAAAGCGCAATTTCATTCATTATGAATAATCACAGTGTTTTTACTTAGTTTACTTGCATATTGTTCTGGCTGGGGCGTCAATAATTGATACATAGGCACTGACGTTAGCCAATCATAACAGTGGGCGTTAACACTGAAGTCTTAAATGGAAAACGCCTCCAAAACAGACTGTTTGAATCAGAGGATGAGAAACAGGGTGGGAAAAGGTCATAAATCACTAGATTTTAAAAGTTTTTCTTAAAAAAAAATATATTAATACTATAATTGCACCTAAGGGAACATAATAATACAATAAAAAAACCCATGTCATGACCCCTTTAATGTACAATGATCATAATGCAAGGCTAGCATGTCGCATATAAATGCCTCTTTTCAGTGGAATTGATTAAGTATTTGAAATGGGTCGCATATATTGTTTTGGAAGGTTGGTTTCTTTTTTGACTAGTCGACTTCAAAATTACATATGAATGTTTTGAGAGAAAAAATAAATGAGTGAGGTTTATGTTTTAGGCATAAACCTCAAAATTGTGTTCGATGTTTGCCTCTTAAGTAAATGTTTTTTCTTGATTTAAAGATATTTCGCTATTTTTTTCAGTAGCCTAAAACAAGACATAAACGATATGATTTTTTCTTTGTGCAATCATAACATTACCGTTCCAAACAAATACTGTGTAATATCCCATTGAACAAATTGTTCAATATTTCAAATGAGATTATACAATGGCACAATCTATCTAGAGTATTCACAATAGAAAGTTTCAAGATTTGAACCTTGCATCTAATGACATCAAGAATGCTGTGTTTCTACTCGCAGGACGATATGTCAGGGATGTCTGCATCTTCGGGATTGGGGATTTACCGTGGGTCATCAGCAAAGGCAGCATGTTTGCTAATAAATTCGAGTCTGCAAGCTTTCCTGAAGCTCTGGATTGCCTGGAATTGTGGCACAGGAATAAACTTCTCCAACAAGCCACGGTTCCCATTCAGCCATCATGGCATCTCGCAACATTGGAAAATGACAACAGCACTCTCATTTCAACAGCTGGCGGCTGAATGTCAAAAATATCACCGTATTGAAAGTCATAAAGAAAGGGAACTAAGGCAAAATTCACACAGCCAAGAACCGTTTCCAGGAGTGCTAAATGAGATACCAGACATCACAAAATGGACCATTATCTCCATTAGCCTCAGTTCCCGTCATGCCGAAACCAAGACTTCATGGATGCTGTAGTGACAAATGTAATAAATAACAATGTCCTCTGTGGAAGATTTCTTGCAAGGTACAATGCAAATTTGCAAGGACATCCACAACATCCACAATGCACACACAAACATACAGCTCTTGACGTTGTAACATTGTGAGAACATTAATTGACTTGAGTGTTGAGTAATTTATTTAAAGTTTTGTATTGTTCATAGTTGTATTAATAATTATTTAGACTATTTATTGACAACTATAGTTTTAATGCAGTTACTAAAGCATTCATTACCCAAAAATGAAACTCCTCTCATTATTCACTGACCCTGATGCCATCTCAGATGTGTATCTCTTTCCTCTGCTGAACACAAATTAAGATTTTTTAGAAGACGATAGAGCTCTGTCAGGTCCTTATAATGGACGTACACGGGTGCCAGGACTTTGCCAGTCCAAAAATCACATTTATGCAGCATAAATTAATCCAGGCAACTCCAGTCGACCAATGAGTCGATTATTAAAACGTTTTTAACTTTAAATCAGCACTTCCATCCAGGGCTCTGATGCAGTTTGAAATGAACTAACTCTCGCTTTTTTTTGTATTTTTGTTTTTTTATTTCTGATGTAAATAAGCGGCGCTTCTTAAATTCTTGCGTGAACTTGCCGATGTGCTTACGTCAAGCTTCGCGTCAGCTGCTGGCAGGAAGTGCATTTTAAAAGTGAATAACGCTTTAATTATCGATTTGCTTTTTACATAAACATATCGATTTGCATTCGAAGGATTCATTGATCGACTGGAGTCGTGTGGATTTATTTTATGCTGCTTAAATGTGATTTTTGGATACCCATGTACATCCATTATAAGGACCTGACAGAGGTCTATCTCCTTCTATAAATCTTCATTTGTGTTCTGCTGAAGAAAGACAGTCATACAATGGTGTGGTGGTGGCGTAGTGGGCTAATGCACATAACTGGTAATCAGAAGGTTGCTGGTTCGATCCCCACAGCCACCACCATTGTGTCCTTGAGCAAGGCACTTAACTCCAGGTTGCTCCGGGGGGATTGTCCCTGTAATAAGTGCACTGTAAGTCGCTTTGGATAAAAGCATCTGCCAAATGCGTAAATGTAAATGTAAATGCATGGGATGGCATCAGGGTAAATTAATAATAAGAGAATTTTCATTTTTGTGTGAACTATCCCTTTAAGCGGATAAACTGTAGTTGAAACCAGTTAAGATTTATTTATGTTGATGGTTCTTTTTCAAGACTTTCATTTTTTTTATTATATATGTTACATACGTGCAATATCAGTGTAATTGCTTCCTAAGCCTCATTTGAATGCAAAAGTAGAAAACGAATATTTGTAATGATTATGTATCATTTGCTAAATAAGTTAAGTCAAAAGGAGCTTTCTTTATTTTTCAGTGGCTTTTTATTCCTCAATTCTCTTTAAAATTGTGTATATTGTGATATATATAGATCGTTATTAACCAAAATTATTAAAATATAATAATAGAAAAATTTCACTTATATTGCCCTCTCCTAGGGAGCCAAATTCACTGTGTCCAATTTTCTCAAAAGGTACATTTTCATGCAAAACTATGTGCACACGGATATCTGTTCTGGAGAGGTTAATATGGTCAAACTTTGATTTCAGTCCAGTTCATTTTGTCCAGTTGAGTCTTTATACTTCACTGTCCATTGCTGTCAATAGATGTTCACTCAATAAAGCCCCATTATACACATTTTACATCAAGCACTTGTTTCATTTGCATTGTGGTCTTAACAAATGTTTCTCTTTGGTAACAGAAAAGCTTCTCTTTGAAAGGAGCAAATTGATAAAAGCAGAAAGCACTAATAGAACAACAAATTTAATTACCACAAAGTAGTCCAGATCTAACCTTATAGACACTTAAGACACCCTAGCATCGTGATGCGGACTTGCCAAGCACTAATAACATATATATCTGATTAGGGCTGTAACTAAAGTTTATTTTGATAATCGATTAATATAGCGATTATTCGACTGGGAAAAAATACTTTTTATTAAGTTTAATTCATTAAAGCAATTCCCTGCAAAACAAAAAAGTGTTTTTGACTTGTTTTCCATTTAAAATGGTCTAAAAATCCTTAAAACAAGATTCGTTACTTGAGAAGCAACATATATGATATTTAGACTTGCTTTATGAGAATGTACAGTACTGTGCAAATGTTTTAGGCACTTGTGAAAAAATGTTGCATTGTGAGGATGTCTTCAAAAATAATGACATAAATAGTTTTAATTTATCACTTAAATGTCACACAAAGTCCAGTAAACATAAAAAGCTAAATCAATATTCGATGTGACCACCTTTGCCTTTAAAACAGCACCAATTCTTCTACTTACACCTGGACACAGTTATTCTTGGTTGTTGGCAGATAGGATGTTCCAAGCGTCTTGGAGAATTCTCCACAGTTCTTCTATCAATTTCGGCTGTCTCAATTGCTTCTGTCTCTTTATGTAATCTCAGACTGACTCAATAATCAGTGGGGGTCTCTGTGGGGGCCATAACATCTGTAGCAGGGCTCCCTGTTCTCCTATTCCATTTGCCAAAGTAATGTTTGAAAGTCTAAAATGTATATTTCCTATTGACACACTAAAGCTGAAGATATAAATAACCATCATAAGACAAATGCTTTTGTGAAACATCTTATGTGCCTAAGACTTTTGCACAGTACTGTATCTTAAATATAAGTGTATTTTGTCTATAAGTGTATATTTTCACATGGTTATACTCCTGCGAGTGCAGTAAAGACAAAACATACTTATAATCATGATTTGTTCTCTAAAAGCAAGTCTAAATATCTTAGATATTGTAGCATTTTTTATATTATATTCAATATTCTCAGATAACATTATTTTCTTCTGCAGTATAGTAAATGTACGTTGTTTTAAAGGAGTTTTAGATATATATATTGGAAAACAAGCCAAAACAAAAACTAATCAAAAACGTATTTTGTTGCCGTGTATAACGGGGCGAAGACTTCCTCTCTCACCTTCTGTTCACTTCAATCCATCTTTAACTCACAAAAACAAACTCTCTTGTATTAGCTGCATATATTGGCAATATTCTTCACGATAAGAAATGCACAGTGACGTATATTATGATTCAATAAGTAGCGAGCAATCACGTTATAATCTAGCTGCAGCAAGCGTGCGCGCTCGAGGGACGAGCGTTCCTGTGACAGAGTGTACATAAGCCGGTGCAGTTTCAATCTCTCCCGCTTAGATCGGGACACTTCGTGCAACTCATTGAAGAGGCGCTGACCGCAGAGAAATGCAAGTTTCGGAGTTTGTAGTTATTTACATGATCTGTTTCTGTATTATTTGAACTTTAAAGCTATAACGCATTAAATGTAACTGCAATAAGATGTAACGCCGGGTGTTTCCTTAAAATAATAATAATAATTCCTTACATTTATAGAGCGCTTTTCTAGGCACTCAAAGCGCTTTATATAGCATAGGGATGATGATGTGACGGCAGCTATAGTGCCACCACACACCAGCTATTGGTGGGGAGGAGATGGTAGAGTGATGTAGCCAATTCAGGGATGGAGATTAATACAAGGCCATGATAAATAGGGGCCAATGGGGGGGGAATTTGGCCAGGACACTGGTGTTATACCCCTACACTTTACGAGAAGTGTCCTGGGATTTTAATGACCACAGAGAGTCAGGACCTCAGTTTAACATCTCATCCGAAGGATGGTGCCTTTTTTACAGAATAGTGTCCCCGTGGCATTAGGACCCACACAGACCGTAGGGTGAGCAGCCCCTGCTGGCCTCCCTAATACCACTTCCAGCAGCAACCTTGGTTTTCCCCAGGAGGTCTCCCATCCAGGTACTGGCCAGGCTCAACCCTGCTTAGCTTTAGTGGGCAACCAGGCAAGAGCTGCAGGGTGATATGGCTGCCGGTGTAAAAGACACTAGACATGCAAGTTTTGTTCCAGCTTCACTTATTCCACAATGAGAGTGCTTCTGTATTTACTCACTTTATATTCTTGCAATATAATTTCCTCATACTTTGCGATCTGCATCACCTGAAGCTGTTTGGAAAATTTAAAGTGCATCTGGAATGTGAGCTGTGTAATTCTTCCTCTCCTCAGTCAGGCGTGAACTGAGAAATTAGATCAAATGACTAATCAACAATGAAAAATTGTCAACAACCTCAACTAATCGTTTCAGCCCTATATCTGATAAACCTGTGCTTGCAGCCTTGCACAAGTGCTAGTGCACATATAAAAATGTGGTCTTGGTGCGACTGATACTACAAAAGAAAAGGTTCCAGCCTCTTATTTGCCCATAAGACCAGGTCGTCTATTTCTCGTGTCAAAAAACAGGCATGATGCAGATGGGCATTCAAGGTGTGTAACACAATACATAACCACAGGTTATGATTAACAGCACCATTAATAGTTAAACATTTGCTTTAGAGATATCCATCCCTTTAGGGGTTACATAATATATTCAAATTTTGCCCTACGTTTGGTCCAAGCACAACTTGGCTTACCATGTAAACTAGTTTTTACTGGCTTGGAGAAGAGAGCATGCAATTTCCCCATTTCGTCCATAATGCCTGGATTAATTATGACAAATGTGATGGATAAACATTAGCTTTCCAAGCCTGAAACGAATTAGAATGAGGCAGGGGACTGCAGAATGAATCAGTCACTACTGAGAGCAAACTAAACACTCATTAGCCATGGTCCCACCCAATCCAAGCTCAGCCATGCTCAGTACACACAGTACAATATATACACATTTAGGGCAGGGTGATCATTACCAAACTGCCTTTTATAAGTACACAGAAGTACACAACTATAGTCGCTGGCTGATTATAGCTCTTATTGTATCATTTGATGATAAGCTATTGTCCAGGCTTAAAGTTAAAAGTTTAAAGATATACAGTTTTTAGCTATTTGGGGCTTACAGCAGCAGTGATCGGCACATAAAAGAGACGTTTGTATTTGATGTCTTACAGAAATGCTTTCATACTGTGGTATTAGGGAAACAACAAACTGTACAGTCGCATTCCTGTGAATTATAGCTTTCATTTGATATATGATTTGTCTATTTAAGTGCTATTTGACTTTAATATTAAAATTAATATTTCTGCTACATGACCTCTAGGTGGCACTGATTTGTGATGCAAATGTTTTCAGGCCTTATTTTTTTATTTTATGTAACATAAGTGCAGAAATTAGAGATATATATGATAAGTTCAGATTCTTAGCTTTCAAACAATTCGATTCAGAGAATTGAAAATCTCTAACGTAGACTTTTTTTAAGACAACGCCCACTTTTGAACCCGCATGCGGGTCTGCAGAGTTGAAGAGGATTAAAACGTAAACTTTTAAAAACATCTCGGCATACTGTACCTACGTTCTGTTCTATTTGTTGCGCATAGCGTATAGCTCTTTTAGGGAAAGATCGCATTAAATTTTACAGAACCCGAAGGCTTTTTACATGTCAGGCCAGGGGCGTAGATTTGGCTTGAACATTGGGGGGGTTGCAGCATGAAGCATTTGCATGTTTCCATTGATCATGGTATTATTAATGGGGGGTTGTACTTGCTTGTATTGATTATTGGGGGGTTACCCCCCTCCCTGGTATCTACACCCCTGTGTCATGGCACCTTACCATGCCTGACAATGACATTTAGCCAGGACAGTATTCTCAACATACTGTAGCTGTACATTATTGCTTCCAAAGTGAAATCTAAATTAATTAAAACATCTTATTTTGACCATCAAATTAGGCACTACTGCATCACAAAGGAAACTATTCACACTTAATATTTACACTTGCCTCAAAAGCAAACTTTGGTCTAGAAAATCCAGATCTTATATGAACAATGACCAAGACATTTAAAGAAGATTAAACATCTGCATATTTTGCATGAAGTAAACAAATGAAGCATTTTATGGTTACGTCACTGGCCTTTTATCTGGGTTTAATGAACAGTATTATCATTCAGCTGATACATAAAAAGAGATGGAGCGATAGCCGGCCCAGTGGAGGTAATACAAACATTCAAAACAGAAAACATGCTTTTAGCTTTCCACTCACCTTGTGGCAGATCTCAGTCTTGACCTCTTTGAGCGCTCGCTCTGAGAAAACACATCCACACGTCTGCAGGTAACAAAACCTGACACAAACACAGTGCAAGAAGTTATAATAACCATCATAATAACCTGAAGGGAACATGACTATACAAACATATACACCCGATCAGCCACAACATTAAAACCATCTGCCTAATATTGTGTAGGTCCCCCTCGTGCCACCAAAACAGCATTCAGAGATGATATTCTCACCACAATTGTACAGAGTGGTTATCTGAGTTACCGTAGACTTTGTCAGTTCAAACCAGTCTGGCCATTCTCTGTTGACCTCTCCCATCAAGAAGACATTTCCATCTACAGAACTGGAGCTAACTGGAGTTTTTTTTGGTTTGGCACCATTCTGAGTAACTTCTAGATACAGAAATACTCAAACCAGCCCATCTGGCACCAACAATCATTCCACACTCCAAATCACTGAGACCATATTTTCCCCATTCTGATGGTTGACATGAACATTAGCTGAAACTCCTGACCAGTATCTGCATGATGTTATGCACTGCAACGCTGCCACACGATGGGACGTACACATTACAAGGCAGGTGGTTTTAATGTTGTGGCTGATCGGTATAATTATTATTATTTCATTGAGTTTTTGAGATACATTTGCAATATATTTACAATAAATAGTTCTGGCATTATATCCACTTCTGGCCACATGCTTGAACACATTTGATTGAATTTATGTTTCTCATGATGTTAAAAACTTTGTTATGCTAAATGCTTTTAGACGACGTCTGCGTATACATTTCTTTACAAAACTAACATTTTAACTTAAGATGTATTTATTTTTTAATGGCTGCGTTGGAGTGAGCAACAAGAGACTTGTTCTAAAATAACAGTAATTATAGGGTATGAGCAGATTTGTCCAAACCTTTGACTGGACCGCCATGGTCTCACATGAGCGTTTGGGTGTCTCCAGTCAGAAAGGATTCATATTTTAACTGTGATCAATAGCAATGCATGATCTGACCATGATCTGACCATGATCTGAGAATGCGGCCTTACTTGTGTTTGCCATTCATCTCCAGACCGACGACAGGACAGATGAACATGGCACAGTTCATGTCTTCATAACAGTCTCCTTTAATGTTTCTGCTCTCACCCTGCCATGATGGGTTATCAGTGAGGATCAGCTCCTTCAAATCCTACAAAAAAGATGGACACACAAACACAGTTCAGGCATAATGTATCAGGTATATACTGTCCAATAACAGGCCTTTTTTGCCACACTTTTACGCATGACCTAAAGCTCTCAGGGCTGATTTTCTTCAGTTGAACACGTACTGACCTTGATTCCACGGATGTGAGCCACAACCTCAGTGTTTGGCCTCTCTGCTGATTTATCCAACAGGTACTCAATGATCGCATCTTTATTATACAGCCTGGTAGAAGAAAAGGTACTTTTAATGCAGGTGACTGAAAAAAACTGAAATCTAGTAATGTTGTGTGGTAGATTTTTACTAAATTATCTATTTGGGGAATCCACTTCTGTTGTAATACAACTATGGCAATTGTAGTCATTTAGGCTAATGACGTACCATAGTTTGTTTTTGAAACCATAGTTACATTAATGCAAGCATAATCATCAACGTGCACTCTTTTGTGCACTGATTATGGGTGGAATGAATTTAATACAAGTCAAAATGTCCCAAACAGAGGTCAGAATATAACACACTTATTGGCACCTATTCAAAACTCTAGATGATTATTAAAAAATCTTTCAAAATGAAACTAATAAAGAGCCATCCATGGTTTTACTTGTGGTCACTAGAGCTCGACCGATATATTGATATTTACCGATTAATCGGAACCGATAGTAGCGATTTTTAAATAATGGCTATCGGGGAAAATCAACACTGAAGTCTCCAAAAGTTAATGTTTTTTTTATTTTTTTTATAATGAATTCATCCGTGGCTGCCGCTGGAGGGTTCTACAGGTTGAATTCCTTGGTTCAACAATATAAAGGCGCCCTCTAGAGGTTAAATAAAAAACAATCACTGACTCAGTGTGGAGTTTGTTGTGTCAAAACAAAGGCTGTGCAGAGAGATGGACAGTTCAAAAACATTGACAGAAAAGCCAAGGTATGTATATAAGACACGTTATTATTATTGTCACGGTACAATTCATTTAAGACAACCAAATGTGGTTTGATAATTCATTTGTTTATAAATAATTGCTGCACTAGAGAATTGCATTGCAGACAAGGTGTAGAGGATAAGTTCCAAGAAAGTTTCCCAAACTTTTCTCTGTCCTGAAAAAATAAACTTCAGTCTTTTATTAAGAATAATTATGAATATCATCAGTAGTGATGAAGCATACAGTTGATATTTGGCTTTGTAAGGCATTGTTTTATGTTACTGCTGACCAATAAACACATTTGACCTGTAATATTTTAATTCATATTCTCATTTATTTCAAAGGCTTTAAAGAAAGTACCAGGCTGGGACAAATGTATAAAATATTGCCATTGAAAGTAACTTACTCTAGTTTAGCACTATTTTACATTGAGTGGCAGGTTTTGAAAGTAACTTACTCTAGTTTAGCACTATTTTACATTGAGTGGCAGGTTTTGAAAGTAACTTACTCTAGCACTATTTTACATTGAGTGGCAGGTTTTGAAAGTAACTTACTCTAGTTTAGCACTATTTTACATTGAGTGGCAGGTTTTGAAAGTAACTTACTCTAGTTTAGCACTATTTTACATTGAGTGGCAGGTTTTGAAAGTAACTTACTCTAGTTTAGCACTATTTTACATTGAGTGGCAGGTTTTGAAAGTAACTTACTCTAGTTTAGCACTATTTTACATTGAGTGGCAGGTTTTGAAAATAACTTACTCTAGTTTAGCACTATTTTACATTGAGTGGCAGGTTTTGAAAATAACTTACTCTAGTTTAGCACTATTTTACATTGAGTGGCAGGTTTTGAAAGTAACTTACTCTAGTTTAGCACTATTTTACATTGAGTGGCAGGTTTTGAAAGTAACTTACTCTAGTTTAGCACTATTTTACATTGAGTGGCAGGTTTTGAAAGTAACTTACTCTAGTTTAGCACTATTTTACATTGAGTGGCAGGTTTTGAAAGTAACTTACTCTAGCACTATTTTACATTGAGTGGCAGGTTTTGAAAGTAACTTACTCTAGTTTAGCACTATTTTACATTGAGTGGCAGGTTTTGAAAGTAACTTACTCTAGTTTAGCACTATTTTACATTGAGTGGCAGGTTTTGAAAGTAACTTACTCTAGTTTAGCACTATTTTACATTGAGTGGCAGGTTTGAAAGTAACTTACTCTAGTTTAGCACTATTTTACATTGAGTGGCAGGTTTGAAAGTAACTTACTCTAGTTTAGCACTATTTTACATTGAGTGGCAGGTTTTGAAAGTAACTTACTCTAGTTTAGCACTATTTTACATTGAGTGGCAGGTTTTGAAAGTAACTTACTCTAGTTTAGCACTATTTTACATTGAGTGGCAGGTTTTGAAAGTAACTTACTCTAGTTTAGCACTATTTTTACATTGAGTGGCAGGTTTTGAAAGTAACTTACTCTAGTTTAGCACTATTTTACATTGAGTGGCAGGTTTTGAAAGTAACTTACTCTAGTTTAGCACTATTTTACATTGAGTGGCAGGTTTTGAAAGTAACTTACTCTAGTTTAGCACTATTTTACATTGAGTGGCAGGTTTTGAAAGTAACTTACTCTAGTTTAGCACTATTTTACATTGAGTGGCAGGTTTTGAAAGTAACTTACTCTAGTTTAGCACTATTTTACATTGAGTGGCAGGTTTTGAAAGTAACTTACTCTAGTTTAGCACTATTTTACATTGAGTGGCAGGTTTTGAAAGTAACTTACTCTAGTTTAGCACTATTTTACATTGAGTGGCAGGTTTTGAAAGTAACTTACTCTAGTTTAGCACTATTTTACATTGAGTGGCAGGTTTTGAAAGTAACTTACTCTAGTTTAGCACTATTTTACATTGAGTGGCAGGTTTTGAAAGTAACTTACTCTAGTTTAGCACTATTTTACATTGAGTGGCTGGTTTTGAAAGTAACTTACTCTAGTTTAGCACTATTTTACATTGAGTGGCAGGTTTTGAAAGTAACTTACTCTAGTTTAGCACTATTTTACATGGAGTGGCAGGTTTTGAAAGTAACTTACTCTAGTTTAGCACTATTTTACATTGAGTGGCAGGTTTTGAAAGTAACTTACTCTAGTTTAGCACTATTTTACATTGAGTGGCAGGTTTTGAAAGTAACTTACTCTAGTTTAGCACTATTTTACATTGAGTGGCAGGTTTTCATTAACAATATACATTTTAAAAACTATCGGGCGATTAATCGGCCTGTTTTCCCGTATCTGCAAAACCCACTATCGGTTGATGTCTAGTGGTCACTATGGTCTTACTACTGATCCATATTAGACTATGGTTACTAAACAAAAACTATAGTAAATATATAGGAGGTAAACTTTTGAACAGCATCCTGGTAAAATTATAAAGGAATATTCTGGGTTCAGTACAAGTTAAGGTCAATCAACGGCATTTAAGGCATAATACTGATTACCTCAATAGTTACATTTTGACTCGCTCCTTTTTTTTTTAAATAAAAAACAAAGATCAAGCTTACAGTGAGGCACTTACAATGGAAGTGAATGAGAGGGTTTTTTGGAGGGTTTAATGGCAGAAATGTGAAGCTTATAATTGTATAAAAACACTTACATTAATTCTTCTGCTACAAAATCTACTCTTTGCACTGTAAAGTTGTTTAAATTGGTTTAAATTAGATTACAGGTTTACGGCATGACGTTGTCATGACAACAATGTTGTCTATTTACGAACTGGATATAATGTTACACAGAAAAGGTTATTAAGTGATTTGACACGCATATTGTTCACGTCGGATTGTTTAACCCAGACAAGCCACAATTAATTGAGGTAATCAATACTGTGCCATAAATGCAGTCAATTGAGCTGAACTTGTACTGAACCCAGAATATTCCTTTAAACAATGTGTGCAACCGTTTGAGTCGGCCACATATCACTCTTACTAAACAAACGGAAACATTAATAACTCACCTGCCCAGCTCACAGGCCACAACAGGACGCTTTAACTTCTCTTGACTCAAAGCGCAATATTTCCATTTAGCAGCGAGTTCTGCATTTTTATCAACCTGTAAAACAAAAGTTATATTAAATAAACTTATACCAGTTATTAATGCAAATTGCATTTCTCTACATTAACATCGGGTGACACGGAAAATATGGAAGAATATTAAATCAACACAAATCAAATCTGGCCAAAGTTTTAGGAAAGAAAACTAACATTCCATAATTATAATAACATTACACTTATATATTACACATTTCTGAATCATTTTGGATTTAACCCTTGTGCGACCTTCGGGACATTTTTGTCTTTTTTCATTATTGTTTTTTCGATCATTTTGGCTATGTTAATGCTAACGGCATGAATTTGGCCAAAGGTGTGTATTTTGGGGTGAATTTTTGATATTTCATCTAAAATACTAAAATACATCTATAAAACACTGTGTACACAAAATAGATACACTCGGAAACTTCAGGACAAAAATGTCCCTATTGAAACCCATTAAAACTGCATTATCTGATCCCAGTGCCATTAAAGCATAAAATCACGAATTGTAAGATATTGTGCTTTCATTCCGGAACCCTGGCTATAAATTTAAATTTGTATATATTCCACCAGATGGCGCCATTTCTCTTGTGTTTAGCCTATGGAGCAAATACATGTTTTCCCCTATTTTCTGTTTGCTGTATTATGGAGCACTACAGGCCAATTGAATAAATGATGCAGCCACAATTGTGTGGGTGTGTTGGTATGGAAGTCAGAGTGTGTTTTGTATGGGTGTATTGACAAATTTGTGTGTGTCTGTGTGTGTGTGTAAAAAACAAAAGTGACATAAAAAATGGCACTTAAAGGGTTAAAATCCTGAAAATGAATGAATATTTGGTAGTAGGGCTGAAGCGATTAGTCGACATCATCGACAACGTCAACAATAAAAAATTGTAGACAACATTTTTTGTTGTCAAATAGTCGTCTGATTTCATTTAACACAACATGAGATAACAGTCCAGAAGCACTCCAAACAGATTAAGGTGATGTAGATCGCAGAGTATTATAATACAAAAATGCAAAATAAGCAAATACATAAGCAGTGTCGTCATGAAATAAAGCAGAGCTGTACCTGGTGTTCCACTTGAACAAAACTGGCCTGTTAGTGCGTCTAAAAAGGAAAGACTGTGCCGCTATATACTGTATTTAATGCATGCTTTATTAAACTTCAAATAATAAGGAAGCGGGCTGTATAAATAAGCACAAACCCAAAACTGGCATTTGTCTGTGCGGCTAGAGCCGCTTCAACCAGTCGCGGAAGAGACACAATCTGAGCGGGAGTCGAGACCGGGAGAGATTTAAAGTTCCGCCGGCTGATGCGCACTCTAACATGGACACGCTCGTCTCACACCTGCTGTCTGCAGCTCACAACATCATCATCATGAGATCATCATGATAAGATCTATCATGTGAAATATAACACTAAAATGACAACAACAAAAAAATGTGTGTGTGTGTGTCTAATATATATATATATATATATATATATATATATATATATATATATATATATATATTGGTTTTGGATAGACTAGATTGACAAATGCTTATCAATAATACTCTTATGGCTAAAAATGTCAACAGTTTTCATTGACTAAAATTACATTAAAAAGCCCTGACTTTGTCAACTAAAACTTGACTAAATATGATAAAAACTATAAAGGACATTTGACACAAGGATTAAGACTAAAAATTAAGACTTTTCTGCATATCGTGGCGCCGTTTTGTTGTCCATTATGCATAACGCGGCCCAAATTGCGTCAGCCCACTGGGAAAATGCCCGGCATGAAAGATTACCAGTCCAGCCCTGTTTGTAGCCTAAACCCTTACCAAAATGTACTATGGCATTACCATGGAACTGTACTGAAAAATAATCATGGTAGTAACATTGCACCTTAAGGTACTCCAAAGAATAACATAATATTACTGTCCATTCACTAATGCAAAACTATAGTAGTCTATTCCGACATTTCTTTTGGCAAAATCGGTACACGTTGACCGAATTTTCGAAACAATGCCCCCAGTGGCCAAAGCGGTAAGTGTTGTAGGACATTTATGTCCAGTAGAGGTCAGCAAAAGCTAATAGTGAAGCAAGTTCTTTTCAGCTTTTCAAGACGTTATACAATGAAGAGAAAGTTATATATGTGTAGATTATATCAGCCAAACCCAAATGTTTGAGGGGAAAAGTGAAACCTCTGAATCATGCTCGTCATTGATTATTCACATGTGGTTACTGTATGGCTTTACCATAGTCTCCCACGCAGACGACGCAACGCGCTGCCAATCACGCCAGGTGAAAATATAAATACATTAAAACCACTGCAAACATGTCTGATAAGAATGCTGCATGTCAGCCGACTTTACGTGTGATCATGTTGCAAATACAGACGTTCAATGAAAATCCTCGCGCTAATCTCGTGCTAACAAGCTACGAGCTAACTTCCGGAGCACAACCGACAGATAAACGTGTATTCACTGAATGTTTGATTACCTTTTCCACCTTTTTCGGTCCTTTCACTAATTCGTGTCTTTTAGGAATTGTTCCGCCATCACATCCCATATTGAAAATCAGATTTAAACGCTTGTATTGCTGAGAAAAACAAATATGACTGACGCTAACAGTGAAAGCCTGTTCCAGATGTAAACAACCGAAGAGTTTCAGTAAAGAGCGTCAGCTGTGTGACTATGACGTCATTTTGTAAACAGCGCCACCTGTGGAGCTTTCAGGACATTAATTTTCTTGCATGTTGTTTTAAGCACAAACCAGCATAGGGCAGTACATACTCTGTTTTAGTATGACGAAACTGAAAAATTAGGACATATTTAATTTAATTCACGTGGAGCTAAAATATAAATGTTTAACGAATGAATCATGTATTTATTTAATTAATGTGGTGTTATTCATGTTTTTGTGGCATGTGACATGGTAATAAAAAATCAAATCAAATCAAATCAAAACGTATACCACGTTTTGTTTTGTTTTCTATACATATACCATAGTAAAAACCATGGTATCCTTCACTGACAAAAATAATGTGTTGGATTTACTTAAAATATATATGTACCATTTTTGCATCACCCTTTTTAAGTTAATTGAACTTATGGTCATTCTATGTCAGCACAACTAGAAAACCTTTGTTAGATATAACACAAATGGATCAATTCATTCAAGTTTATTTACTAATTCATTATGTCAAATGAATATGATTTAACAACTAATAGCAAGATGTTTCAAATGAACATTTATATAATTGTTTCTACTTAATGGAAAAACTTGATTCCCCAAAGAATTGCCCATAAAGCTGCACTTCAGCAATGCCCATTCACATGCACAAGGGAAAATTACATGGATTGTTTGATTTGGTAGTATTTTAAACCTTTATTTTAAAGATTTTTAAGCCTTAAAACTAATATTTTGTGCATCAATGGAAATTTAGTAAAGTTCAAAATGTTATAAATATGTACATTTCTAAATGGAAGCTATTTATTTTCATATATTACAGTTGTTTAGCAAACATTTTTTTGACTTGCCATGTAAAACCCATAGTATTACCATCAATATGTTAAAGTACATTTTTTATTTTATTTGTACACATTTATGCATAGTTTTCACTAATATAAAAATCACATGTTTATTTCAAAATACTGCAAAGTATATAGTTGTAAATCCTGAATATATACTAATAATTCTGAATATATCAATATAAATCTGAATATATACTTATAATTCTGAATATATCAATATAAATCTGAATATATACTTATAATTCTGAATATATCAATATAAATCTGAATATATAATTCTGAATATGTCAATATAAATCAGAATATATATTTATAATTCTGAATATATCAATATAAATCAGAATATATACTTATAATTCTGAATATATCAATATAAATCTGAATATATAATTCTGAATATATCAATATAAATCTGAATATATAATTCTGAATATATCAATATAAATCAGAATATATACCTATAATTCTGAATATATCAATATAAATCAGAATATATAATTATGAATATATCAATATAAATCAGAATATATACTTATAATTCTGAATATATCAATATAAATCTGAATATATAATTCTGAATATATCAATATAAATCAGAATATATACCTATAATTCTGAATATATCAATATAAATCAGAATATATAATTATGAATATATCAATATAAGTCTGAATATATACTTATAATTCTGAATATATCAATATAAATCTGAATATATAGTTGTAATTCTGAATATATAAATACCCCACCCGTGGCAATAGCGCAACTTGCAAGACGCAAAAATAAAAGAATGGAAAATTGGTGACAAGTCATATATTCAAAAACATTTCTTAAGTAACAATTTAGAAAAAGCTAAATTGAAGAAAAGGAGAGGAAAAAGTCAGTTATCCATCCGTAAAGTAACCAGAAAAAGGAATAATGAAAGTTTAATATTCAGTATTTACACTTATTTATTCAGAATTACAACTATATATTCTGATTTATATATTCAGTATTACAACTATATATTCTGATTTATATATTCAGTATTACAACTATATATTCTGATTTATATATTCAGTATTACAACTATATATTCTGATTTATATATTCAGAATTACAACTATATATTCTGATTTATATATTCAGAATTACAACTATATATTCTGATTTATATTTATATATTCAGTATTTACATTTATATATTCTGATTTATATATTCAGTATTACAACTATATATTCTGATTTATATATTCAGAATTACAACTATATATTCTGATTTATATATTCAGTATTACAACTATATATTCTGATTTATATATTCAGTATTACAACTATATATTCTGATTTATATATTCAGTATTACAACTATATATTCTGATTTATATATTCAGAATTACAACTATATATTCTGATTTATATATTCAGAATTACAACTATATATTCTGATTTATATATTCAGTATTACAACTATATATTCTGATTTATATATTCAGTATTACAACTATATATTCTGATTTATATATTCAGAATTACAACTATATATTCTGATTTATATATTCAGAATTACAACTATATATTCTGATTTATATTTATATATTCAGTATTTACATTTATATATTCTGATTTATATATTCAGTATTGCAACTATATATTCTGATTTATATATTCAGAATTACAACTATATATTCTGATTTATATTTATATATTCAATATTACAACTATATATTCATATTCTTTATATTTATATATTCAGAATTACAACTATATATTCTGATTTATATTTATATATTCAATATTACAACTATATATTCATTTTTATATTTATATATTCAGAATTACAACTATATATTCTGATTTATATTTATATATTCAGTATTTACATTTATATATTCTGATTTATATATTCAGAATTACAACTATATATTCTGATTTATATTTATATATTCAATATTACAACTATATATTCTGATTTATATTTATATATTCAGTATTTACATTTATATATTCAGAATTACAACTATATATTCTGATTTATATTTATATATTCAGATTTATATTTATATATTCAGAATTACAACTATATATTCAGATTTATATTTATATATTCAGATTTACAAATATATATTCAGATTTATATTTATTTATTCGTAATTACAAAAATATTCAGATTCATATTTATATATTTGGTATTACAACTATATATTCATATTTATTTTTATATATTCTGAATTACAAATATATATTCAGATTTATATTAATATATTTGGAATTACAACTATATATTAAGATTTATATTTAAATATATTCAGATTCATATATATTCATAATTACAGCTATTTATTCTGATTTATATTTATATATTCAGATTTACACATATATATTCGGGATTTACAAGTATATATTCTGATTCAAATTTATATATTCAGAATTACAAGCATATATTCAGATTTAGATTTATATATTTACAAAATTTCTTCCAAATTCCAAATAAAAATATTTATCATTTAGAGCATTTATTTGCAGAAAATGACAACTGGTCAAAATAACAAAAAAGATGGCGTGTTTTCATACCTCGAATAATGCAAAGAAAACAAGTTCATATTCATTTGTAAACAACACAATACTAATGTTTTAGCTTAGGAAGAGTTCAGAAATCAATATTTGGTGGAATGACAGAGATTTTCAATCACAGCATTCATGCATCTTGGGATGCTCTCTGCCAGTCTTTCACATTGATGTTGGGTGACTTTATGCCACTCCTGGCACAAAAAATGCAAGCAGGAATTCAACAGACACTGGAATGAAATTTTTAATTTTTTTATTTTACCTTTATTTTACCAGGAAGTCTCATTGAGATGAAAATCTCTTTTACAAGAGAGACCTGGCCAAGGTAGCAGCCATACATAAACACAACATAGTAAAAAAAAAAAAAAAATGTTAAACATACATACAAACATACATACATACATACATACATACAATCATGTAAAACAAAAAATAAGAAATCATTCAAACACAATGGCCTCTCAAGAAAAACAAGCACATGTCTCCTTTACCACAATCTTTATGATGCTCTTAAATTTATCAATTGATATACACGTTTCTAGTTTAAGATCTTTTTGCAAATTATTCCATGCCATGGGTGCATAGTATGAAAATGCAGTTTTTCCCAGATCTGTCAAAACCCTGGGAACATTAAAAAGTAACCACTTGGACGAACGTAGCTGATAACTAGCAGAACTGAGACAGAGGAGAGAACAGAGGTAAGCTGGAAGTTTACCTAGCATGGCTTTATATATAAAAATATACCAGTGTTGTTTTCTACGGGTAGTCAGTGCTGTCCAACCCACCATATCATAAAGAATGCAATGGTGAGTGAGAGACTTTGCATTTGTAATAAAGCGTAGAGACACATGATATACTGAATCAAGGCTCCGTAAGATGGAGGAGGCTGCATGCATATATAATATGTCACCATAATCAATCACAGACATAAAAGTAGCTTCCACAAGTTTTTTTTTTGGCATTAAAAGTAAAACTAGATTTATTTCTAAAATAAAAGCCAATCTTCACTTTGAGCTTCCTAACTAGATTAGCAATATGTACATTAAATAAAAGTTTGTCGTCTATCCATATACCCAAGTACTTGTACGTGGGTACCCTTTCAATGGATTTACCATCAGACGTAAAAATGCTAAGATCATCAAGCAACTGTAGGCGAGCTTTTGAAAAGACCATGAAATTTGTTTTCTGAGGGTTTAAAATCAATTTTAAATTAAGCAAAGCAGTTTGTAATGACAGAAATGCAGTCTGAAGCTCTTGCACAGCCTGTGCTATGGAAGGAGCATGTGTATAAATGACAGTGTCATCAGCATAAAAGTGTACTTTTGCTTGAACATCCTTACCTAAATCATTTATAAAAATGACTGCCATACATGCACAGATGCTGATTTCAGAAACATTTGGAGTGGCCTCTTAATTTGTTCCAGAGCTGTATATATTCTGTATATAAAACATGTTGACCTCATTAATATATTCCTATGTTATACATGTATAATAAGGACAAAATCTGCAAGCCAACACTCAAAAGTTACCATGACATTACCATGTTTTTGTCCATGATACCACGGGAAACACTATGTTGTTATGTATATGTTTTTTTAGCAAAAAACATATACATAACATGTCTCCACTGATTCTTAGAGGTCACTTTGGTCTTCGGTAAGGCTTGTCTCATGCTGCTGTTGGATTTTCAGCTATTTCATTGTAATTCTGACACTGTTGACAATGAATATGAATCAAAATGGTCAGTGACAGGCCACTTAGTCTAATTCTGTAGGTGAGCGCTAAAAGTTGTCTTAGGAGAGGAGGTGAGTGCTAATAAAGTCTATTTCCTGTGCCTTCAGGAATGGCTGATTGGTTTAACATTGACGTGCACATCTGCGTGACCATTAGTTTGTGCAGCGGTATGTAAAGGAGCACTGCGACTATATCATTTATTGAACTGCCTGGCCTAACGCCATGAAAACAGTTCAGTCGGTGTTATAGCTAATATGTTGTATATCTAAATAAAAGGTTTAATAATGATGGTTGTAGTCTCGAGTAAATTTGTATTTTTGTTTGACATCATCACATAAAAACATATAGTTCATTTCCATGATCTATTTGCTCTGCCAGTAATTCAGAAATTGCGTTATGTTTCTTATTGGATTAGGTATGCCTCTCTCATGGCTAAATGTTTTGCAATATGGATTTTCATTAGATCAAGGGGAGCTCTAAACAGTTAGCACACTCTTTGAAATACTTAAAGTGTCTTTCAACACACTAGTGCAGATCATTGGATCCATAATTGTTTTCGAGCTCTCTCTACTTTTGATAAACAGATTCACTCTCTTAGATTCGCCTCTGAGCACGTTTGGAAAAGCAGAGCATTTATCTGAATTGAATTGTCACTACATTAACCTTTCAAATTGTGATTGACTTAAAAACTGTTGTCTCCATCCATAAAAGTTGTGGCACAGACGGCAACAATCTCCATCTCATGTGGAAAAGCTTGAAGATGTTACGCAATTTTTTTTCCACAATTGTTTAAACGAGACAGATTAACTGGCATCAGATATTTTGTCTTCTTTGCAGAGAAATCTAAGCCAAATTTAGTGACCTTTATGCTTATTACAAGAAAAAAGTATTTGATTTAAAAGGAAAACAAGTTTATTTTTCTTATCCCATTGGCAATTTCTTTGGCTAGATTTCTCTGAATGCAAGACCCATTCAAGTTGTTCTGCTTCTCAAGTATTATTTTCTCGTTTTAAGGATGTTTAGATATTTCTATCAGAAAATAAGACAAGAATACTCAGTAATAGGCAGGGCTGGATTGGTAATCTGATATACCGGGCATTCTCCCGGTGGGCTGATGCACTTTGGGGCCGACGGGCCGAATGTGCCGCGAATAAGCTGAAATAAGCCACCACGTTATGCAGAACGGGCCACAAAATGTGCCGCAATATGCCGAAGGGGGCAACACCCTGCTCAACAACTTTTGGGCCAGTTTCTATGTAAAATCCCGGGCCGATTTCTCTTCGCAGTCCACCCCTGGTAATAGCACTATAGAGTGTAGTTCAACCAAAAATGTACTCATCTTCTTCGATTTGATTCTTCCATGGAGCACAAAAAGAGATGTTCGGCAAAATGTCCAGCAGTTCTTTTACATACAACGAAAGTGGATGGTGATGTATTCCAAGTCTTCTGAAGTCATACGCTAGCTTTATGTGACGAACAAACCAAATTTAAGCCATTATTCATTGATAATCTTCCTTAAATCCCATTCACGCTTGCGTGCAGCGCACACCATTGGTTCTCCAACAATCATGACATGGCAAGTCTGAAATCACGAGGGCAGAGGGGAAGATTATCAGTGAATAATAACCTCAAGCCCAGACTTCAGATTTGGAATACAGCATGAGTTGTTTGGACTACTTTTATGGTGCTTAATTATCAGCTTTTGTTGTATGCAAAAGAAGAAAGTAAATAGAGTCACACTTTCCATTAGATGTCTTTAACTACTATGTACTAACATTAAAAAAGATGCAAGTGATTTTTTCATGGAAAGGTATGCCAAATATTTTCCTACTCCCTGAAAGATATGAATGAAATAAGTGTCCTGAGATATCTCACCAGTCTCTCTGACAGCTCTAGACTCTATAAACAGCAAACAAAAATGTGTCTGTGGGCCGCCGGACAATGACGTTTTCTGCCTGTCAATCATTGTGCGTGTTCTCATAGTATTGCAGTTGAAGTGAATTATTGAGGCTTGATGGCATATTTATGCCATGTTGTTTATAATTGTTGTCAGATGAGGGCGCTGTTTTGCTGCTGTTGTCTCAAACAAAGCTCATTTGGTGTATTTGGAGTGTTGTGTTTCGGAAAGAGGGGGCGTGGCTAATCCAATGACTCAGTTTGTGGAAATTCCAGAATGGCTAAAATCACTTACAGCACCTTTAAAATACATAAAATACAATGTATTTTTTGTTTAACTACATGTTGTTCTGCAAAATTCTCAAACTTTCTGCTACTGAGGTTGGGGTACGGGTAGATTAAGAATTAGGGTTTGGTTAGGGTTAGGGTAGGGTTAGGGTTAGGTTAGGTAAGGTAAGGTAAGTGTTAGGTTAGGGTTAGGGTAGGGTTATGGTAGGGTTAGATTAGGGTTATGTTAGGGTTAGGGTTAGAGTAGGGTTAGGGTTTGGTTAGGTAAGGGTTAGGTTAGATTAGGGTTAGGGTAGGGTTATTTTAGGGTTAGATTAGGGTTAGATTAGGGTTAGGTTAGGTTAGGTAAGTGTTAGGTTAGGTTTAGGGTAGGGTTATGGTAGGGTCAGATTAGGGTTAGGTTAGGTAGGTTAGGTTAGGTAAGGGCTAGGTTAGGGTTAGGGTAGGGTTATGTTAGGGTTACATTAGGGTTAGGGTTAGTTTAGGTTTAGGTAAGGGTTATATTAGGGTTAGGGTTAGAGTAGGATTAGGGTTAGGTTAGGGTTAGGTAGGGTTAGGGTTAGGGTGGGGTTAGGGTTAGGTTAGGGTTAGGTAAGGGTTAGGTTAGGGTTAGGTAAGGGTTAGATTAGGGTTAGGTTAGGGTTTGATAAGGGTTAGATTAGTGTTAGGGTTATGTTAGGGTTAGGGTTAGAGTAGGGTTAGGTTAGGTAAGGTAAGAGTTAGGTTAGGGTTAGGGTTAGAGTAGGGTTAGGGTTAGAGTAGGGTTAGGTTATGTAAGGTAAGGTAAGGTAAGGGTTAGGGTTAGAGTAGGGTTAGGTTAGGGTTAGGGTTAGAGTAGGGTTAGGTTAGGGTTAGGGTTAGAGTAGGGTTAGGTTATGTAAGGTAAGGTAAGGGTTAGGTTAGGGTTAGAGTAGGGTTATGGTTAGGTAAGGTAAGGTAAGGTAAGGGTTAGGGTTAGAGTAGGGTTAGGGTTATGTTAGGGTTAGGGTTAGAGTAGGGTTAGGTTAGGTAAGGTAAGAGTTAGGTTAGGGTTAGGGTTAGAGTAGTGTTAGGGTTAGGTTAGGTTAGGTAAGGTAAGGTAAGGGTTAGGGTTAGAGTAGGGTTAGGTTAGGGTTAGGGTTAGAGTAGGGTTAGGTTAGGGTTAGGGTTAGAGTAGGGTTAGGTTATGTAAGGTAAGGTAAGGGTTAGGGTTAGAGTAGGGTTAGGTTAGGGTTAGGGTTAGAGTAGGGTTAGGTTAGGGTTAGAGTAGGGTTAGGTTATGTAAGGTAAGGTAAGGGTTAGGTTAGGTTAGGGTTAGAGTAGGGTTATGGTTAGGTAAGGTAAGGTAAGGGTTAGGGTTAGAGTAGGGTTAGGTTAGGGTTAGGGTGGAGTAGGATTAGGGTTAGGTAATGTACGGGTTAGGGTTCGGGTTAGGGCTAAGGTTAATAGTGTATCTACAAATGTATTTAAATGCAGGTACTTTAAAAGTAAGCACAATGCAACAACACATATTTACATAATAAGTACATTGTAGCAAATGTATATAGTAACTAAAGCCACCTAATATAATGTAGGTCCAAAATTAAAACAGGGTCCAAAACAACATGAGGGTGACTAAATAATGAAATCTTTGGATGAGCTATCCCTTTAAAGGTAAGATGTTAACGTCAAGTTTTCAACTTCTTGCAGAATGGTAACAGAATCTACTCGTCCCATTATTGCGACTGAAATGTTAAGCAACTAAGGTGCAATCAAGTTGAACTGGGCCGTGCAGATGAGGAGAGCTTTAATTGAACGGATCAGAGTTCACAGGGCAGTGAATCAAATTCTTTTAGCATGTCTAATTGGCCAGGCATCTCTGTGTTTGTACTGGCCTGTTCCCATCCCAACTCGACCAGTCGTCTGCTACTTCAAGCAGGCCAGATTCTGGAAACCCAAAGGAATGCAGTTTTTTTTTCTTTTTTTCATGCTACAGCAGGAAGCATAGCATACCAAGCGAATTTTGGCAGGCAGATATGGTATAGACATCATACAGCGCATTCGGGGTTAAAATAATAAGCCTCATAGTGCGTTCAGGGAGGGAAACATATCTTAATTGGGTTTCAAGGAGTAGTCAATCAAAATATTGGATATGCATTGGACATCACTTTGAAAATGAGAGGCTTTTGCACTTTGTTTTTACAGAATGCACCTGGACACATTCACTTCTGAGCCAGTTTGTCAGTTATTATGGCAAATTATAAAGTATTTGAGGATTTTTATAGGGGGTCACTAAACTTAAACTTAACATTTGACACCAAGCTGTATTGCATTTAAGGTTTACAGTTGATCAAACCCAAGAGATGTGCTCTATCAGTTGAGGTATTGGAAGTCATTAGAATAAAATAACCCCTAAGCAACCATAAAGCAATGCCCTGGCAACCACACACAACCCCAAGCATTGAGGTTTGCAAAAATCTACTTAGATATGATTTTTAATTTAATGACAATTCAGTCTTGAATTGAGTATCTGTCACACTAATGGACCGTAGTGTTAAAGTGTAAGGAGATTGACAGAGCTGTTTGAAAAGAGCAATAAATCAATGTGGAAAATGATGAGGAGAGACACAAATTTGTCTTCTAGGACGACTGGAAGAAGATATCAGTGTTTTAGTTAAGACACATCGATTGTCACTCCACCATCATTTTTCTTCTTTTGCTTCTGGATTTTCACTCAAAACTCACTTTTGCTTCAACCTTATTTCCCAAGTTGGGAAATACAACCCGTGACGAATTCTTCTTTTCTCTGGATCCTCGACAGAAGTCAAGTTGTCCACCAGCTTCCAAAATCTGAACAATGTTAAATTTGTGCAAATCTATATTAAATAACACACAACTTTTAAAAAGATAACCGTTTAAAGGGATAGTTCAACCAAAAATGACAATTCTCTCATCATTTACTCACCCCTCATGCCATCTTTCATTACTTTCTTTCGTTTGCAGAACACAAACTTTTGAGCGGAATATTTCAGCTCTGTAAGTCCATTCAATTCAAGTGAATAGTGACCAGACTGTTCAAGCTCCAAAAAGCTCATAAAAGCAGCATATAAGTAATCCATAAGACTCCAGTGGTTAAATCCATGTCTTCAGAAGCGATATGATAGGTGCGGGTGAGAAACAGACCAATATTTAAGTCCTTTTTCTAAATACTCCACTTTTACTTTCAATTACTTTCACATTATGAAAGAGAAAGTGAAAGTTGAGATTTATAGTAAAAGCCGGTGATTAAGAAGCTGGATTCACCCTTGTCTTGTTTCTCGTGAGCGCACGCCCTGAAGGAAATTGACCTTATTTGGATGCAGTGGGTCTGGGTCTCGTGTGATCGTGTTGTCACGATCGCTTTAGTTCAGCCGTGAAATGACATTGAAATTGCATTTAAGAACATCAACTCTGATTTTGGTTAAACTGCTCCCCGGCCCTTTTTTTTTTACAACATTCTCAGTTTTAAAGCATGGGTACCAGTAACGTGCCTGTTGGACGTCTGTTAGAAGGTAAAAGTGTTCCCTCGAGAGGATGTCGATTTGAAACATTATTTCTAATCATACTTCTGTCTCATTAATGTGCGCTGTGCTTATTCAACTGTAAACACTTGCTTGCAGAGCAGGATGAGGAAGGTGTCTCAGATGAGATCAGGGCCACATTGGTTGACCATGTGCTCAACCATGGATCGAGTATGAGGGAAGCTGGGCAGAGATTTCAGCCCAACCTAAGCCACTACATGGTTGCATCGATCATCCGTACATTCAAAAATGAGAATAAGTTACCTACCATCTACACTATGCCCTTTATGTATGTATACTATAGTATACAGCAGTCCGACATATCAGTAGGCCTGTTACTAAGTGATTGTTGGCCAGTGTTACAGTAATGTCAATTCATATGGAAACAAAATAGATTACTTTAGCTTACTGTAACCAATCATATCATATTAGTGGATCTTCTGCAGAACTGAGAGATGTCCAGGCCATTGTGGATGGCACCGGCTATTCACACCAGAACAGGTGACCACTGTTGTGAACATGGTGGAGGCAAAAAATACCATTAGACTACGAGAAATCCAGAACCACATAATTGCAGACAACTCAATATACAATAGCATTAAGGTGGGCTTGTCTTATCAGGAGGGGGTGAGAGACAGAACCCAAGAGCAGAGTTAATAGTTCAAAGAGTTTATTAATCAATAGAAAATGTTATTTTCCAGAGTCATGCCCAGGCAAATGGATTTCCTCGACAATCAGGCAGAAACAAGGAATCCTGCTCCAAAGGAAAAGGGCTTCCGTTCAGGCGAAGGCGGCAGCAAACGAGAAGGTAGCCCCACCTCTACAGACAGGCCACCAACAGACACACGAGCAAGCTCCAACTACACAAGAGAGCACAGATTAAAACTCAAGAGAAAACATCCAACATAACATTGGTCACCTTGAACAACATCATCACAAACAATGATCCCAATTAACAATTAACCCCACCAAATTGTGTTAGATTTCCCCAAAAACAAGACTTAATATCGTATGTCATTTTTGCTTCTCAAGTAATCTTTTCTTGTTTTAGGATGTTTAGATATTGTCACTGGAAAATAAGACAAAAATCCTCAATAAGGAAATATTTTGTATGCAGTGTGTAATGTCTGTAATGTCTTAAAGTCATAATTGAGCAGTTTAAATAAAAAACGTGATTTAAAATCATGCTTTAAAAATGTTAGTAAATGGAGATAAAAACCTATGCAGATCCAGGCTCAGCTGGGGGATCCCCAGAGTTCCCCTCTGGCTATACAGCATGAATATAATGCCAAAATTAGTTATCTATGTGTAATACAAATCATGTATTATTTGAGTACATGTTATGTTGAGTACATGAGTAGATGTTAGTAGGCAATGTTTAAAACTAAAGCGTATCATTCAATTGTAAGATTAATGATTGAGTCCATCCCGAATTGACTGTGAAAATGTACATGCAGTGTCCTTTTAATTTGGCTGGTTAATGAATGCTATGGTTGCCTGAATATATACCACAGGGGCGGCTGTGGCTCAGGTGGTAGAGCGGTTGGCTGCCAATTGCAGGGTTGGTGGTTCGATTCCCAGCCCACATGACTCCACATGCCAAAGTGTCCTTGGGCAAGACACTGAACCCCAAGTTGCTCCCAATGGGAGGCTAGCGCTTTGGTAACCTCTAAGGTTAAAAAAAAAAGGTCTATATAAGTGCAAACCATTTATTGTCTATTCCACTTGACAATTTCCCATTGGTCAACTCTGCGAATTTGCATGTCGAAGTCCAGCAAACTTGATCAGCAAGCCCTTGACACCTAAAAGATCCGCAAACTTGAACATCATGTAAAAAAACCTCTGGACGACCATGCAGGCAAAGTTTTTGATCTCTTAGATTCCCATTGAGATGACTGTATTTCACCCATGGAATTTTGCCATACAAAGGAAAATGTGACTGCAACTATTATTTGACTAAGCCTTTATCCTCTATAATTTTGGTTGCCCAGAAACATCTGGTTGACAATCGAAAACCTGCCAAGGAAAAAACTAGCATCCTCTTCCAAGTATCGTGCAATAAGACGTCTTTATGGTTTAAATGCAGCAAAATTAAGTTGTAATGGACCCTTTTCACAGACTGTGATGATTTGCGTTGCCTTATAGCAGTGTAAATCTAGCAAACTTTTTCATATTTAAATTTTTTAATGATGTAATGTAAATGTACAACAATACTCTGTTACATCAATTACCTAAAAAACTAGTCGACTAGTGACTAGTGTAATTTTTCTTCTTTTGCTGTTGGAGCAAATGGGAACACAAACATAATATTTGCTGTGGTCTCTCATTTACCGCTATATAACTTTACCCTGCTATAGTTTAATTATGTGTTCCAATACCAGAAATGTAACAGTCCATATGCCACATCCAACACTGGAATAGAACACTCAAATCCAGAGTTTTATGTACTGGTGCATTCTGGGAAATGTAGTCCAGTCTGTAAGGTTTTCCAGACAACTTATTATCTCTAACCACCGAGGAACACCCACCACTGAGTATTCCACGAAATATGAATATACATATGGATAATGCGCACTCTCCCCCAGTTTTCTTTCATCAAGACACGTGTCATAATTTGGTCTTCTTGAAGGACTCAAGAATGTTTCCACCACAGCAAAGTATCAGAAACTGGCAGAGTTGACATTCCTTATAAAGGATGCCTGAAGCCTGAAATTCCGAGGAAACCCCAAACCTCTGAAACTGCATCGGTGTGCAACCCCCAACTCGGCCAAACTCATCAATGGCTGTTTGGGCCATTTCGGCTTGAGTTAGGCTGATGGTATAGGTGAGGGCTTCTGACAGCTCCTTGGCCAGCTAGGGGTTACCCAGTGGGCTGAGAGACATGCCTGCAGCTGTGATGAGTGTGTGTGTTTGTGTCTATGTGTTTGTGTGCGATACAGACATGCGCAGAGGCGCTGCGATGTGGAAGAACACACCAGCCCTCCTCTTGCTGTACCCCAATAATAACAGCACTCCCTGCCTGCACCACATGCCTCTGCATATCAATGAGCTGCAGTTTACTTTTCCACATTCAGCACTCTTCGTCAAAGAGGAAAATGGCTCAATATTAGGAAGCCGTTTGTAAGCCTGCCAGTATGCCAGATGGATGAACACAGATGCCATTTTACATTGGCGTTGGGAAAAGTGCTGGTCTGGGAATTCCCTTGCAATTACTCATTTGTGTGTAATGCTCAGCCAAGAACACATACAATCAATCAATCAATCAATCAATCAATCAATCTATCTATCTATCTATCTATCTATCTATCTATCTATCTATCTATCTATCTATCTATCTATCTATCTATCTATCTATCTATCTATCTATCTATCTATATCTATGTCTTTCTTTCCATATGTTTCTCATAACAACAGTCTTCTTAGGTTTGCATAAATGTTTGGTCCTATTTTTACTGCAGATTAATCAGCTGTAAATTCTTCTTTAATTCTATAATACATATGTGGGTAAAAAATTACAGCGTTTTTAAAACATCAATCTTACTAAGGCTGTCAATTTAACACGTTAATTCAGTGTGATTAAGTATATAAAAAAATAGCATTAAAAAAAAAATGCAAGTAATCTTGTCCCCATATATATAAGGAATATTCCTGAGCAATTACAGCTTGAAGTGCCACTTGTTTTCTCCAGGGGGCAGTAAGCGAAACTTCAGCTTTATTGAAAATGAGCAGTTTATACAGAGAACAAACCTACCTTTCAGGCAGACGCATTATTGCATTCAAAACACAGCTTGATGGAGTCCAAATCTGAACATAAGTAGCTCAAGACATGTTTTTCTAGTTATTAAACTATGTTATGTGTCTGACGCAATGCAACTGAGATGATCCAAAAGCATCCGTCTGACGCAGGTGTACATTGGCACATCCTTAAACAAGCCCTCATAATAAATCTTGGACTGATTGACAAATTCAATTGCAAAATTTCTTTTTGTGAACTGTAGGCCAATTATTGGCTTATGTTCAGTAATATGCAAATAAACAATATATTGGATCTAAAGCCACTTTTTATATTGTTTTATCAATGCTTAACTCCTCTATGACAATAATGTAATGCATTTGAATTATCTGAATATTATGATTTTTATTTTATATATATATATATAATAAAATTTGTTGTAAATTAGTCGACGAGCCTGTTCTGTTCCCCAAGGCAGTTGACAAACCTGTCCAGTTCTGAGAGGCTTTCGACGAGCCTTTCCAGTTCCCCGAGGCTGTCGACGAGCCTGTCGAGATCCCTGAGGTGGTCTACGAGCCTGTCCTGTTCCCTGAGGCTGTCTACGAGCCTGTCCTGTTCCCTGAGGCTGTCTACGAGCCTGTCCAGTTCCCTGAGGCTGTCTACGAGCCTGTCCAGTTCCCCAAGGCAGACAACGAGCCTGTCCAGTTCCCTGTGGCTATCAACGAGCCTGTCTAGTTCCCTGAAGCTGTCGACGAATCTGTTGAGTTCCCTAAATCTGTCCGGTTCCCTGAGCCTATCCAGTTCCCTGAGTCTGTTGACGAGTTTGTCCAGTTCCCTGAGTCTGTCCAGTTCCCTGAGCCTGTCCAGTTCTATGAGTCTGTCCAGTTCCCCGGGCCTGTCCCATTCCCCGAGTCTGTCTAGATCCCCGAGTCTGTCCAGTTCCCAAAGTCTGTCCAATTCCCCCGAGTCTGGCAAGTTCAATGAGTCTTCCCAGTTCCCTGAGTCTGTCCAGTTTCCTGAGCCTGGCCAGTTCCCCAAGTCTGTCCAGTTTCCAGAGCCTGTCTGGTTCCCTGATTCTGTCCAGTTCCCTGAGCCTGTTCAGCTCTCTGAGGCTGTCCACAAGCCTATCCAGTTCCCTGAACTCATTGAGCCTGTCCAGTTGCCTGAGGCAGTCAAAGAGTCTGTCCCGCCCCGGTGACTTTTGAGCCTGTTCGTCCACTGTGACCGTCGACAATCCTGTCAAGTACCCAGCAGCCGTTGACCAGCCTGTTGCTCATTCCAGTGATCAGCACCTGTCAGACACAAGCTACAAGTCTGTTCAGTGTCCAGTGGCCACCCACTTCCAGTATGATCCCTGTCCATCATCCAGTCTGCTGATCTCTGTCCAGCGACTCCACCTCCTGTGGCTCTACCCCCTGAGACTCCGCCTCCTGCAGCCCCACCCCCTGAGTCTCCACCTCCTACAGCTCTGCCCTCTGAGTCTTCACCCCTGAGCTTCTGCCTCCTGCAGCTCCTCCACCCAAACCCTTGCCTCCTTTGGCTCCATCTCTGGAGCCTCTGCCTCCTGCGGCTCCGCCCCATGAAAATTTGCCTCCTGTGGCAATATCTCTGGAGCCTCCACATCCTTTGGCTCCGCCCCCTGAGCCTTTGCCTCCTGTAGATCCATTTCCAGAGCCTCCACCTCCTGCGGCTTCGCATCCTGAATCTCCGCTTCTTATGAACTTTTATGGTTTTGTTTTATATGTTATGGAACGTCAGGAGCCACTCCTTAGATGCAGGCTCTCTAATACTTGGGACATTCTCCCTAGCGGCCACTAGAGGTTGCTAGAAGGTTAAAGTCTTTTAGTTTGAAGATTCGTTTAGTCCTATGTTAATCATAGTTTTTGTCCTAACCAGCAGTGACGAGCGATGGTACATTCTATCGATCGCTTGTTTTCTATTTTTGGCATTGCAAGGGTAACTCCGTCCGCTGTGAACTGGCATCGGTGCAAAAACGTTAAAAAATAAGGCTGGGCATGGAAATGCATCAATTCTTCAACCACAAACTCTTCAGACATGTTTAGCAAGTTCTGTTCTCTGTTTTGTGTGCAGCTATGTTGTGTTCTGTTGTCGCTATCGCTGTGTTGGACCTGTTTTTAGATAAACAAATGAGTTTTCACTGAACCCCCTAATGTCACGAGGGTGCTGCGTGAACTGTTGCTCTCGTGACCTATAATGAACGTGCACAGGAGATCACCGGTCAATGAACATTTTCACTAAATAATACATTAGGTTTCAGTTTGTTTCCCACCAAATCATATCATATGCTTTTATAACAATCACTTTAAGAAAGGAAAGGATAAAGAGTCAAGTAGTTATTAAAGCACTGAAGCCCGTTGCACAAGAACTGTCTCAAAGGAGAGGAGAAGAAAGGGGGGAGGGGCCATAATGAAAAAGAAGACAAGAGCTCTGGGGTTTGACAAATGATCTATTAAATAAGATTTATGGGTCAGGCACCCATTGGGAAGAGGAAGTGTAAGGGTAAATATTCTAAAAGGTTGTCAATAAATTTGGAGAGTAGAGAGTAGATGCTCACAAGAGCATGATTATCAACAGTTGCCCATTTTACAGCCCCACATCCACCGGTCCACTCAGTTTTCTTTGTGTGTGTATGGGGTGGGGGGTTTCTTCACAGGGTTCCCCTCCTGTCCACCCTCGTCTGCTGTGTTCTTTCTCATGAACTCGACCCTTTGAACCTATAAATGTCACCTTCACTCACTTTCCCACACCATTCATCTTAGCTGGTTAGTCATCAGTGTGTTAAAGCTGATTTAAGCAGTTCACCTGCGCTGGCCAGGGGGCGGTTGCTCCCGAGTTGTGTGAGAGTTTGATGAGGTGAGGAGGGATTGCTCAGGGTCAGATCTGTGTGCACCTGCCCCACAGAGGGGTTGATTAGATGATATAAAGATAGGGTGATAGAAAAGACGTCTTGGAGAGGTGATGGAAGATGGTAGAGCTTTAATTTTCTCTGTTATGATGCCAGGCCAGCTGTCTTGGAAGGTAGGAAAATGAAAGTTAGACGTTGAGGAACGTTCCACCAAAGCCACCATCTGCTTGCAAAAGTAAATTAACTCAGAGTATATAAGATGGCGCTTTGTTTTTGAAGACCAGCATCAAATTCAAACTAAAGAGGTTTAAAATGAAAATAAACACATTACAACATTGGGTGTTAACATAAACATATTTTAGGGAAGAAAAATAAAACATTAGAACAAAAATGAAGGCAGCAAATTGAATTTTAGGACCTCCCTGTAATCTGTCTCGACCAAGAAAATGTTCCCTCTTAAAATGTGAATTCAACACAAAATTGCAATAAAATAAACATAAAATACAATAAAATAATCAGGGTTAGGAGGAAAATGAACACATTAGTATTCACTCTTAAACAAGAAAATATTATCTTAATTAACTGCATTAATTTATTTTAGATAATCCACCTAAAATATGGAAATACTTAAATAAAATAAAGGTTTATATTGAAAATAAACATTACTGTATTGGATGTTAACCCAGGCATAATTCAATTAACAAAAAGTAAAGATATGAAAGAAATAAAAAAATAAATAAATGGCAACAACTTACCATCATGTCTTGATCAATAAAATATTTCCTCTTCAATTGTAAATTCAGCACAAAAAGTAACAAAAAAAAAAAAGAAACTATTGCAATAAAATAAAATAATGAGGTTTAGAATGAAAATAAACACATTATTGCACGAGGACTCACTCTTGAATAAGAAAAAAAATGACCTTAATTAATTACGAGAGATAACATTTTTGGGCCGATACCAATTTTGACAAAAGAAACTATAGGCTGATCACGATACTGATATTTTATAAAATAAAATAAAAATAAAATAAAAAAGAGCAAATATGATAACATGATTATTGATATATATATATATATATATATATATATATATATATATATATATATATATATATATATATATATATATATATATAAAAAATTATAATAATATTTTGTGTTTGCACTTCTGCTTTAGCAGTTTAAAACGCAGCCTTTTAAGGTGTAGTATTCACACAAAGCCGTTTTACAATTCAAAATCTAAATTCATTCAATCATGTGGCATTAATGGATATCAGGAGACCAAACCTCAGAAGTCAAAGTCTGCTGGTTTCAAAGCATTTTGGAGGATTTCACTCATCATGTAGCCTATCGGTAAGTGCCGCTTTCACGACTGTCACGTCCATTTATGGTATTTGTTCTCACATTAACGTGAGAACGAGAAAGAAAATAAATAATATATATAACATGTTCTTAAGAGTGCCAATGCTTGTAGCTATTATTATTTCTGGATTGTACAGAGTTTTTAATAAGTGTGTCACTAATTAGTTATAAATACACCATCAATGTTTTGTAGATAATGCACCTAAAATATGGAAATAATATTAAATAAAATAGAATAAAATACAGATTTAGAATTAAGACAAACACTGGATGTTAACAAAGACAACTGTTGCAATAATAATAATAATGGGGCAGCTGTGGCTCAGTTGGTAGAGCGGTGCGGCTGCTAATCGCAGCGTTAGCGGTTCGATTCCTGGCCCACTCGACTCCACATGCCGAATCTTCCTTGGGCAAGACACTGAACCCCCAGTTGCTCCCAATGGCAGGCTAGCACCTTGCATGGCAGCTCTGCCATTATTGGCGTGTGTGTGAATGAGATGCAGTGTAAAGTGCTTTGAATACCGCTAAGGTTAAAAAGGCGCTATATAAGTGCAGACCATTTAATAATAATAATAGCACAATATAAGCACTTATTTTCAGGATTTATTGGGTTTAGGCTTGACCATAAATTCATCACACACACACACACACACACACACACAAAAAGAGCTTTAAAATGAAAATAAACACATTACTGCATGCGGACTACCCTGGACTCACTCTTAAACAAAATATCTTAATTCATGAATTATTAACATTATTCAATTAATTAATTGCAGGCAATCCACCTAAAATATGGACATAAAAATAAAATAAATAGAAATGCTTAACTGTGACCTTGGGGTTGTCCAAAAGTCATACGTATTGATATTTTTGCTTTTTAATGGCTATAAGATCAACAACTTCTATTCTTGCCAGTCAATCACACTTAAAGCAGTCAAACTTACTGTGATAGTTCTGAATTTTAATGGTCCGTAAGTGAGAAGTGATCTGTGAATAATAAATGTCCGGCTACCACACACATCATTATTCACTCAGGGCTTTGGACACACACACACACACACACAACACACACACACACACACACACACACACACACACACACACACACACACACACACACACACACACACACACACACACACACTCCCTGTAGAGTTTTGAATA
>NC_068282.1:3311000-3408500 GCF_025860055.1 Xyrauchen texanus
AAAACCTGTAACACATGAATGTTGCATTCCCTCGTTAATAATATACACCCAAAGTGCCAAACACAAACATTTAAGCATGCAAATTTAAAGGAAGTGGTCACCCAAAAAATAAACATTCCCGTCATCATTTACTCACCCTCATGTCATTCCAAACTAGAACTGGGCGATAAAGCAACAGAAATTGCAGACCAATATATATATTTTCAATTGACGATATCTGATACATATCTCAATAATTATATATAATGGGTTTTTTAATAAAAATTAATTAATAAATATTAAAGTATTAAACAAAATTGCTTTTTTTTATAAATCAGGAAATCCATAATTTAATTCAAATAGCCACTAAAACCAAGTAGATATAAAATAAATGAATGCAAGATGTAAAAATCTAGTTAAATTAACTGTGAAGGCATGTTTATGGTGAATAATATTGAATAATTTGTATTAATATGCACCAAAAATACAATAATTGATAGTAGCCTAATAAAAAGCATACGTCCCCAATATGTTAAGTAAAACACTTTTTGTGTGGGACCCTTTTAATTTTATTATTATAAAATATATATCAAATTTACATTGATAATAAATTAATACTGAATTATTATTATTATTTGTATATGTTTGTTTTATACAATAATACACTAAAAAATATATATTTTAGCCTATTTTTAAGATTTATAAATTTCAATTTCATACATAAATTTCAATTAAATTGAATTGAAAGATCTTAAATAAAATTAAACATATTTATGTTTTAGCATGAATATCATTATCTTTTCATTAAACCTAAGCCTATTACACACACACACACATATATATATATATATATATATATATATACATATGGTTATGTTGAATTAAATGATAAGGATTTTCATGCTAAAACAAATTAAATTAATGACTATATATATATATATATATATATATATATATATTTCATTGAGTGTAATATTTTACTTCGCCTTTACCTGGAGCCTTTATTTTGGTGGAAAACTGAGCAGTGTGGATCCCCTTGAGTGTCTCACCACTAAAATACGGGATAATTTGATGTTTGAAAATCACAATAATCACCAATCGCTTATTCTGATGTCCTTTTGAAAAAAGAAAGTAAATTGTGACTGAGGCAAACGTTCTGCTGAACAATGCACAAACTGATACGGAACAATTTCCCAGCCCCTATGGTACATCCATGTAAAGACCATGCTGAGGAGTTTGCCCACGGATGCATTAAACATTTAGTGTCTCCATGCATCATGCCATGCAAGTCTTTGAAGCTGAGCACGTCTCAATAAGGGCCGACAGTGTGCTTTAGCTCCTGCCAAAGAGACGGCAAATCAGCCCATTAGCCCAACCATCTAACACCCAGCCTGTGTCGACACACACCATTCACACCGCTCCGTCGGCCAGGAGGGAAGACTAATTTACTTTTCCCTTTCAGTGCAAAGGAAAACAACACCCCTGCAGTGTCTAAACAAAGAAGCCACTCGAGAGGTGATAGCAGCTCTTCTGGAAGCTTCACTCTCAGATAAAGCCTATTTAACAGAGAGTAAACACACACGCACACACACACACACACACACACACACACACTCTCTCGCTCTTTCTCTGTGCCAGTCTGCGTGAAAGAGTGTAAACAGATCCCAGTGTTGTTTTTAAGGCTCAAGAGGACCTGAGGGTTCATTACTGGAGTGAGAGAGTGAGTCAGTGCGTTTGAAGTCCGAGATGGGTCAACGGAGCTGAATTTATGGCTCTCTCGATTTGTTCTCAGCCCTTTCAGTGATATAAGGAGGTCGGAGGTATCTTTGAGGAGTAAGTGCAGAATTGTGATGTTTGATCGGTTAATAATGTCCAACTTTAAGCAACTCAGTGAGACTAATTTGTTTGTAGAAGCCATTAAAACTTGTGGCTCTAGTATTATGTATTTGAATGTTTATGGATCGGCCCCATTCACTTCCATTGTAAGTGCCATTTATTTGTTGTTGTTGTTATGTTTGGTTTAAAGTAAACAAGGGACAAGTTGAACTATTTTTTTGTGGTAATCAATATTATGCCACAAATGCTGTTGATTGAGCTTAACTTGTTTTTAAACCGGAATATTCCTTTAATTTATGACTATTAATGCACACAAAAAATACCATGATATTAGCATGATATTCCACGTACAATACATCATTTTTAATTAATGTAATGACATGCAGACATTCCCACTCCACAGTGTGCAACACGGACAACTCACTAGTAGTCTCTCTGAGACAGTGGGGTTAAAGGGGAATGTTATGGGAAGGAAAAGCTCTCATTGTTTGGGATCCGCTTGTGTAAACAATCGGGTTAATGAAGCCCACTGCTCCTAATCCCCACTCCCCCACCCTTGACCCTCCCACCCCTGGATCGACTTAATCCCAGCACACAACCCCGACCTGTCAATCAAACAGCCCCGGGGCAGGGGGCGAGCGTGTGTGTGTGTGTGTGTGTGTGTGTGGATCAAGGTGAATTTCAGAGCCTGATTCATACTCAAGCCCATATGAGAGGAAAGAGGCACACAAGTTTAATCAGCAACACATGATTGTGCTTCCAGCCGAACGAGGCATACAAACACTTGCATCATGACCTACAGCTCTGGGTCGGAAAATCAAGGCATTTATGGAGCATGTTACGGGCACGGATGCGTACGCCACACATGAAGACATGCATTGGGGCAGTTTATCATTATAAGATACTGTACGATAATGGAACTTTTATATTAAAAGTCACAATAGGTGACTAATAAAATCATGGTTAATAAAATTAATTTTTGTGGGGAAAAAAAGAACAGAAAAAGACTAATTTTTCATGCAAAAATCAAAAGTAAAAAAGCATAAGAAATGATATTTAGCATTAAGAAAATCAAGCCAATCATCATTTTTCATTGTGAAATTCTAAAATTCCCATTACAGTAAAAAAAATAAAAAAAAAATAAAAATAAAAATATATATATATATATATATAAATGTAATTGCACAGTATTTATAAGTTGGAGTATTATTTGTTATACTACCTTTAATTTACACTGATTTTAATTGGTAATTATTTACATTACGTTAACGACAATACCAGTATGACATTAATGAGATTCATTATAGACAAACTGACTGAAGTTTGAAGTGTGCCTTGAAAATAATGTCAACATATTTAAATTATGGTTTAACCTATTTAAAAAGCAAACAACCCCCCCAAAAATACAGAAGAAAATATATTTAGCATAAAGAAAATTAAGACTATTTTTAGGACCAATGTGATTTATTTTTTACATTGTGACATTATTTAACTGACATTTAAGCCCATATTCCCAAGAGTAATGTAAAAATAAAATCACATCATAATTAAATTGAACAGTGTTTGTGTGTTGTGGCATTATTGGTTATACAACCTTTAATTTACATTGATTTTAATAGTTCTTTTTTGTACTTTACATTACTGAGAATTCTAGAACTACATTAATGCAAATCTGTTTTAACAAAAATCACAATGTATGGAATGTGCTTGCTGTCTTGAAGATAATGACACTTTTATTTGTACTTATTTTATTTATTTACATTTTTGCTTAAATTAAGCCTATTTTTAGGACCCTCAAAATTTTAATTTCTTTTTGGCATTATTTTCATGATAATTAAGCATAATTATCCCTCTAAAGTTCCAATGAATGTGAAAAACAAATTATAATCATCACTTTAATATACAAAAAAAGGATATATATATATATATATATATATATATATATATATATATATATATATATATATATAAAAATGACACTGTAGTATACATTGTGGTATTACATATTAAACTGCCTTCAATTTATGATGATTTTAATTAGTATTTTTTACTTTATGTTAATGGTATAATGATAATATGTTAATGAGAAACATGATTCATGATTGACAGAAATGATAATGATGGGTTTAAATGTGCTTATACAATGCAAAACATTATTGTTATTCATTATTATTATTTGTTTGTTTTTGGTTTATATTTTTGTTTATCCTATGTTCATAGAAATTAACTTTTTTGTAAAATGACTCATATTTCACCCCAAAATCAAAAGAGGAAACATAATAGGATTACTTTAATAATTAGCAAAAACATATTTTTTTCACATTGTGACTATTTTTTATGACAGTTAAGCACATTTTCTCTCCCAAATTCCCAATATTGTAATGTGAATTTTTATATATAATACAGTTTTTATAAATTGTTGTATTATTTGATATACAGCTTTTAACACTGATTAAAGTAATTAATTAATTTATATATATAATATTTTAATGTATATTTTTAATGTATATATAATTTTTTTTATATATATGTTTAGTATATGAATTTACTTTATTAAAAATAAATAATAAAGCATATATATATATATTATATGTTTCTTTTTCAGGCAATTTTTTTGAAGATTATGAAGATGTTTTTTTTGCATTATGAAATAATTTTTAAGACAATAAATTAATTAATTACTTTAATCAGTGTTAAAAGCTGTATATCAAATAATACAACAATTTATAAAAACTGTATTATATATATAAATTCACATTACAATATTGGGAATTTGGGAGAGAAAATGTGCTTAACTGTCATAAAAAATAGTCAAAATGTGAAAAAAATATGTTTTTGCTAATTATTAAAGTAATCCTATTATGTTTTCTCTTTTGATTTTGGGGTGAAATATGAGTCATTTTACAAAAAAGTTAATTTCTATGAACATAGGATAAACAAAAATATAAACCAAAAACAAACAAATAATAATAATGAATAACAATAATGTTTTGCATTGTATAAGCACATTTAAACCCATCATTATCATTTCTGTCAATCATGAATCATGTTTCTCATTAACATATTATCATTATACCATTAACATAAAGTAAAAAATACCAATTAAAATCATCATAAATTGAAGGCAGTGTATTAAGTAATACCACAATGTATACTAGAGTGTCATTTATATATATATATATATATATATATATATATATATATATATATATATATATATATATATAAAATTCCTTTATTTTTATGTTAGGGTGAAATATGACCCGGCATGTTTTAGTGAGATTTGCCTTATATTCGCCTCATCCACATTCTGTTGCTGTAACCTCAAGCAAACTTGTTATATAAATATGCATTATATACCCATTCATTCTAGTTACCTCAGGGGCTTAAAAAGGGTGTTAACCAAAAACACTGTTGCTTCCTAAGGAAGTGTTTACAAATCTGTTCACTACTTAAAACTTTAAAACAATCCTTGAGCGCAGACAAAGCTCTGAATACAAATCTGCAGTGTCATATTTGACCCCCAAGAGGAAACAATATTGACTATAAGCAGAACTGAACGTGGCATATCCATTATAGGTTTATAAGTAGACTTTAAATATAGCGCACGAGTTGTATGAATTACAATGATGTTTTTGGCCTACTTGAAGCATGACAGACAGACGCGATCACTACGAATTGTTTGTTCTTTATGGAAAAGAGCAGCTTCAGAATATCTTCTTTTGAATTCCACAGAAGCAAGCAAGTCATGCACGTAAATGAGAACTGTTTCTTTAAGAGTGTAGTTCCCCCCCTGAAGGAGTTGTTCCTACAATCAGTAGCATGACTAACATACTGACTGTTTCCGTTCGGTGCATGTCTGTCTGCAGTCCATGTTCTCACACTTCTCTCTTTCCTTGCTGTTGTTGTGTTTCCCCCTTTCTCTTTCTCTTTTCCTGTCCAGAATGTTCAAACCGGAGACGGGTGCTCTATTATAGCATGATTATTGGGATGATGTTGATTTATAAGTTAGATGTCACTCTCTTTCACTCTTTACTCTATTTCATCCGTTCTCATGAATCAGACGAGTATGAAATGTTTTGGCAGTCGGCCAGTCGTGGCGGAGAAGACACCTTGAGGGATCATGAATAAATGACACACATCAAAACCTTCTGAAATATTCTACTTTGTCTCTACAGTAAATGAACATTTGTTCCATGGAAAAAACACGTTTGCGTTTCTCAAATGAGTTCAAACTATCTTCATTCTTGCGTATGACTGAGTATGAGTATGAGTATGAGTATGACTGACTCTTAAAGGGAAAGCGCTCCATTTTTAGTAGTAAAACACCCATTACAACATTAACGTGAAACTATGTATAACATATGAAATATGAAGTATGTGTATTAGTATAGTAGTGTATAATAGCGTGTGTAATACTGAATCGATATACTAGAAGAAAAGTTTATAAAATAATACAACTAAAGAAGAGGGGAGATATTTTGCATGGAATTAACAACATTCCCCAACATCTGTTACACTTGCAAAGACTTCAGATGTTTACATGAGTAGACTGTCAAATGAACTGCACCATGCTATTCCCATTTATTATTTGTATTATTTATTTGTGGACATGCACGGTTTTCTTTGGGCATGTCCCATTTTAAAAGCATTGTATTCTTTAACCCCCACAAGACTGCTGTGTGCATTTTTCATTTCCCTTTTTGATTTGTAACTAGTAGCACCTAAAAAACAAGCAAAAAATAATAATAAAATAATTATAATTATAGAGCGTAAAAATTCTTAAAATTTTTTAAAGATTTCGTAAAAATTGAGACTTCATTACAGAAAGTTATTTTTCATCAAAGAGTTTATTATGTGTCCAGGATTGTTGATTATTCATGTTTTTGAGTCGTTACAGACATTACAGCTGTTATTCAAAATTATTCAGATTCAAAGTAATGACCAGCATCATCCAATCACTGTCAATCAGGTTAAAATAAATGATCCATTATAAATGGTGAATCTATGTACTGATGATCATTGTCCCATGTGTGTCAAACATGTTGAGTGATCCAAACATCATCTGCAGCCTGAAACTGAACTTTTGATCAGATTTTAGGAGTGAACGCACTCAAGGATGCTCCCTTACTCTCTATTTAGTGAATGACTTAACCTCCAGTGTGCTGTCTGTCTGCACTTGTCTCAGAACAGTTATAGGAGAGCTATAGGATGCTCCCTTGCTCCCTATTTAGGGAATGACTTAACCTCCAGTGTGCTGTCTGTCTGCACTGGTCTCAGAACAGTTATAGAAGAGCTATAGGATGCTCCCTTGCTCCCTATTTAGGGAATGACTTAACCTCCAGTGTGCTGTCTGTCTGCACTGGTCTCAGAACAGTTATAGGAGCGCTATAGGATGCTCCCTTACTCCCTATTTAGTGAATGACTTAACCTCCAGTGTGCTGTCTGTCTGCACTGGTCTCAGAACAGTTATAGGAGAGCTATAGGATGCTCCCTTGCTCCCTATTTAGGGAATGACTTAACCTCCAGTGTGCTGTCTGTCTGCACTGGTCTCAGAACAGTTATAGGAGAGCTATAGGATGCTCCCTTGCTCCCTATTTAGGGAATGACTTAACCTCCAGTGTGCTGTCTGTCTGCACTGGTCTCAGAACAGTTATAGAGCGCTATAGGATGCTCCCTTGCTCCCTATTTAGGGAATGACTTAACCTCCAGTGTGCTGTCTGTCTGCACTGGTCTCAGAACAGTTATAGAGAGCTATAGGATGCTCCCTTGCTCCCTATTTAGTGAATGACTTAACCTCCAGTGTGCTGTCTGTCTGCACTGGTCTCAGAACAGTTATAGAGAGCTATAGGATGCTCCCTTGCTCCCTATTTAGTGAATGACAACCTCCAGTGTGCTGTCTGTCTGCACTGGTCTCAGAACAGTTATAGAGCGCTATAGGATGCTCCCTTGCTCCCTATTTAGGGAATGACTTAACCTCCAGTGTGCTGTCTGTCTGCACTGGTCTCAGAACAGTTATAGAGAGCTATAGGATGCTCCCTTGCTCCCTATTTAGTGAATGACTTAACCTCCAGTGTGCTGTCTGTCTGCACTGGTCTCAGAACAGTTATAGAGAGCTATAGGATGCTCCCTTGCTCCCTATTTAGGGAATGACTTAACCTCCAGTGTGCTGTCTGTCTGCACTGGTCTCAGAACAGTTTAAAATGCACCTTATTTCCATCCTAACTCCATATAAAGCATTTGAAAGTAAAATGTTCCCGCTTTTGGATGAACCCATTTATTCTCAATGTGATAATGCATAGTAAATGTATACTAATGCATTTATTAATGTTAATGAATATAACCATTTTATACAGTGATAACTAAATCAAATATTAAACATTTTAGATTAAAATGAAGCAAAATGACCCACAGATTTGTTACTGTGAAAAGTTTGGGTTTTTGAAACGTCTGTCAGAAAACCGCTTCACATCACTCATCGTGTTAATCAACGTGCCAAATCGTGAAAATGAACAAAATATTTAAAGCAGCACACCAAACGATACTTTAGACGTTACTCTTTACAACCAAACCGGTTTCATTTAAATAAATTGAAGACGTTTCATACCAGAGGCACCTTTGTTGGCACTGTGCCCACAGAAGCAGTTCACAGATGCCATGATATTTAGTCATGTGACTCTGTGCATCAGAAGTTTAACTCTTAAATGACTCTTTAGAGTGTCCTGAACAGTATGCAATGGGTTTAAATTCATTTAAATGATGTGTTGTGTATAGCGAATCTAAATTAGCGAGTCCTCGCATGAGGCCGCTGGGTCGCCCAAGGTTACCTCCATGTAAATATCATGGTATATATGAAAATGGCAATCATTCAGCATCAAACTTAAGCCACACTTAAAAATGAATGAATGTCTTTGAGCATTATCAAAATATCAGTGGCATTTATTTTTAGCAAAACATTAGCATGACACTTTGTGGTTGTCAAATGTTAGTGGAACATGTTGAGAACTAATGTGATGAAATCAGTGTTCAAATTGAGTGGGGTTAGGGGGTCCTGGACCCCCCATAATAATCATTTAAAAGACCTCGGGGATTCCTAGGTGTTTTATCAAAACTAGAACAGGCTACTAGAAAAAAATATATATTGTTTAATTCATAATATTTCCATGTCCATTCCCATTGTCCATCACCTGTCCTAGTTTCACCCATTTCGCTGCGTTTTTGCCTTCTGTCTGCATTGAGACTGCGTCTTTGTCCAGCGAAAACTGAGCTTTTTGAAAACGCTCTCCCAACTTGATCAATTAAAAATGGAGATATTCGAAAATGAAGGAGTATTTGTTGTCATGCGATGCACGTGTCATGTTCTCCATTCAATCCTAAGCAATCAGGATGGTGGCCCATGTTGTAGAGGCGTTATTGTGTCTGCTATCCAGTTTAAAACCGTTAAAGATAAAGGTAATTTGTACGGGGCCTGGGTAGCTCAGTGGTAAAGATGCTGGCTACTACCCCTGGAGTGACTCCAGCCAGGTCTCCTAAGCAACCAAATTGGCCTGGATGCTAGGGAGGATAGAGTCATTCGGGGTAACCTCCTCGTTGAGTTGTGCGTGGATGCCGTGGTGGATGCCGCGGTGGATGGCGTGAAGCCTCAACAAGCCATGTGATAGATGCGCGGGTTGACGGTCTCAGACTTGGAGGCAACTGAGAATCGTCCTCCGCCACCCGGATTGAGGTGAGTCACTAAGAGGACTTAAAGCACATTGGAACTGCGATTTTTCTCACACGCAGTAAGGGGATTTAAACGTTTTCATATATTCAAGGACAGTGTAGATGGAAAGCATTTCAAAACAAAACCACACTTACAAATGTATCCATATTAATGTTGATCTAACCTTAAAATCACCAAGACACCAGTTGATTAAAAGTCAATGAGCCAAAATGGCTCAGAAAAGCGTAGATGGTTCTGAGAAAATCTCCAGCAGCATTTGAGCTGATGACACTTGGTTTAATATATTTAACGACTGAAATGTGTGAACTAAGTGGCCAAATATCTTTTCAGACTCCTATATGTAAGATAGGGCAAGTGAGATATAAAGAAGAGAGAAGAGAAGGTGGTAGAAGCATAAAATAGAAATATCAGCACTAAAACAAGACACACAATAACAGCAGTGATTTGGCGTTTAATGTGTTGGAGTGAGAGAGCTTATCCGTGCCATACGGTGGAATCCAGCGCCCAGATCGTGGAGCATGGAGTCGCTGACTTTGGAGGCTTGATGCCAAAATCAACATGGCAACGTTATTCCGAGCTGTGCATTTGGCAGAACCAGGATACCACCATATCCCTTCATCCCCTCTGTCAGGGTGGTGACATAGGCCGTCTGGCCCCGCACTTACATAAATAGAGCTCCTAACCAGAGGCTTTATGGAAGACCCTGCCGGTTATTATTTCTATTAGCAGGCGTTCTCCTCTCCTCTCTGATGCCAACGATCGCTCTCCACAGATGGTTTTGCTCAGACACACTATGTTTGCTTAACTTAAGAGGTGCTTTGCAAAATACCGTTGTGATATTTGTCTTCGGAATCGCCTCTGGTCTTTGCTCTATCCTCTCAGAATTAGCTTCTGTGTTTGTGGAAGTGATGCCTTTTAGCACTGTTGTCTATTTGTCCTTTCCGTTTTTTCATTTCTTTTTAACAGAAATTAGAATTGGTTCATTAGTATAGATTTAAAAGAATCAGCTCTTAAGAGTGATTCGTTCAGAAATCGGGCTACACTGGTTGCGCTTTGTAAGTGCATCTCAAACCGCACACATCTACGTAATTTCATAGTGTAATTAGTGTGAGTAGTAGTATGCTAACACTAAAAATGCAACAAATAGAAGTGTACTAGGAGTACCCGAAGGATGCACTTCTTCAGCTGTCAAAACGGAGTATGAAATGATGGACACTTCATGCTCTCAGTGCTCGTGGCTTGCCGTATGTAGCAGAAGGGGTGGAGTTACTAGGATAAATTGCTTTTCTGACAAAACAACAGACAACAGACAACAGAACACAGCTGCACAAAAAACAGAGAACAGAAATGAGTTAAAATTTCTGAAGAGTTTGCAGTTGAAGAATTGATGCATTTCTATGCCCAGCCTTATTTTTTTTTTTTTACAGAGTAATCGGAAATCAAACACAGGGCAATATCACATTAAGAATAAAAGGGCGCATCCAAAAGCAGAAAATGTTGCTTTCAGAGGCTTGATATAGAGTTAGGATGAAACACAGAGGAGTCTACAGGCAGCCACAGTCACACCTAATCTGCCGGCAAACGACAAGCGATAAAATTAATATTTTCTATGGTAATCAGAGTTTTTGTCCTAACCAGCAGTGATGAGCGATGGTACAGTTTATCGATCACTTGTTTTCTATTTTCGGCATCGCGCGGGTGTCTCCGTCCACTCTGCACTGGCACCGGTCCAAAAACGTTTTTAAAAAGTAAGGCTGGGCATAGAAATGCATCAATTCGTCAACTACAAACTTTTCAGACATCTTGAGTAAGTTCTGTTCTCTGTTTTGTGTGCAGCTGTGTAGTGTACTGTTCTCACTATCGCTGTGTTGGACCTGTTTTTAGATAAATATATATTTTTTTTAGCTTGAACGCCCCAATTTCACAAGGGCGCTGCATGAACTGTTGCTCTCGTGCCTTATCATGAACGCACACAGTAGACCAATAGCAGGGCTAGACTGGTAATCTGGCATACCAGGCATTTTCCCGGTGGGTCGACGGAGTTTGGAGCCGATCAGGGGCGGACTGGCCATCGGGAGAACCGGGCCGGCCGCGAAACGTGCCGAATGGGCTGCGAAAAGCTGAAATGAGCCGCCACTTTATGCAGAATGGGACAAAATATGCCGCCGTGATATGCCCCACCTCACTCTCTCGCTCTCTTCTCTCAACATCTTTTAGGCCAGTTTCTATGTACATTTCCGGGCCAATTTATCTTCCCAGTCCACCCCAGATCAACAGTCAGTGAACATTTTCACTAAATAATACATTCGATTTCGATTCTTTTGAAGCTTGAAGAGGTGGTCACCATAAACTGCCATCGTATGACATCAATGAGCACAAAATGTTTTCACAATTTCTCCCATTGTGTTAAGAAAAAGAAAGAAAGTCATATAGGGTTATAACAAGTTGTGTTAGTATTAAATGGTACTTGATACTATGATATACAACATAATACAGATTGATAACTAAAATCATAAGCCATGGTATTTAAATTACATTCCAAGCTACCAAGGTACAAAAATGCCTTAGTATAAGTGTCTTTTACCTTGGTACCATTTCCAACCCCCATTGTACCACCTTGGTAATGTTTTGTTACTGAAAAATACTTAAATTCTCGCCTCCTCTCAGAGAATTGAAATGTTCCAGTGCTTTGGAATGAGTTCTAATGCACATTAGAAAGTCTTTCCAAGCAAATACTTGAAAAGCTAAAGAAGGAGACTGTACCTTGAACAGTAAACTGGGATACCGTGCTGTTCTATGTCCGTATTATTCACCATAACGTCAGAAACCACTCTACCTATATCAATATCACCAACCGCTTAACAGTTGCCTTTGGCACACCATCCTTAGTGCATATCAATAACCTGACTGCACTGAAAGACCAAGACACTTAAAACCTTTTAACTAGTCCTGTAATTAAGTTAGCCAATATTGTAATGCACCACTGATCACTGTGGAATTAATTATTAATAAGTTATTGAATTCCTGTAAGCTATGGGGAATTATTAATAATAGATTAAGCCCATCTGGTGGTATAAAAAGGATGTAAACCTGGACCCCCATTCGTTAACACAATATCATTGTTTCTACAAAAACCAACAGAACAAATAAAATCCTTTACATTTCATGTTTATTCATTTGGCAGAATGTTCAGAATTAACATAAAATCAAAGGCACCCTATTTACTTGCTTCTTGTTTTATTGTGCACTAGCTAGCACTATGCTGTACATTTGAGTTACAGTGAGTAAGTCTTTAAACCAAAGTACTGTAGATATTAAATGTTTAAGTCTGGATCTGACAAGCTTTAATATTCCTTGGCTTAAATCTTATTTTACAATGAAAATGAGATGTTTGGCTGCTCTTAAATTAAATCGCCTGTTTAAGGGTTCACAGAATTTCTGAAACTGGTGGTGAACCAAAGAACAAAGGGAAAATCTTAAAAAAACAATCTTTAAAGAAATCATAAAGTATGTTGGAGTTGCGTTGGTTATGGCAGTCTTGTTCTAATTACAAGTGGTTTGAGTGGCGTTCCAGTATCTTTCCCTCACAGACGGACCAATAAAGATGGTTGACACTGCCCACACACACTCAAACACACACACACATACACAGACACACATACACAGCACATTAAGTCGCAGAGCGTGACCGCAACTCAACTGGAGACTCATGCCCTGTTAAAGCTCAAAGGACAAACAGCGTTTGAACATGGAGGTCAGAGTCATAAATTTTAGAAAGGAGTCTGCAACAGTCCTTGAGTGTTGTATTAAAAGATTTACATATTTTAGAGTGTATTTAGAGAAAATATAAGGTGAAGTGTCATTTCTGCATAAATAGTGGCACCAAATGGAGCTGAATTTTTTTGGAGCTCCTCAGAACACCCTAACAACTACCAATAACACCCTAGAAACACCATAGCAACCACCCAGAAATACCCTGGAAACTGCCCATAACACCCTAGTGACACCCTAACAATTAACCAGAACAACCTAGCAACTACCTGCACCACTCTAGCAACCACCCATAACAATCTTGCAACTACCCATAACATCCTAGAAACTACCCAATACCAGGGCCGCCCATCCTACAGGCAAAACAGGCGGCCGCCTAGGGCCCGACGTGTCAAAAAACATTTACATTAGTTAATACAATATGAACTCACATGAAGAAACAATTAGACATTAGCCGAGATTAAATGCTGGGAAATTGTAAATGTTACCCACTAATTATCATACTTGCAGTTTCCATGACCTCATATTAATTGATACAGTGGTGTATTTGTACTTCTAGAAAAAAGTTGAAAGGGGATCAAAAACACCTAACACACACATATTCCATTATGCATGCATGGACATTTTAACCTAAAATCTTCATGTTGGGAAAAAAGCTATTGGATACATTATTTGTCATCTACTAAGCCATACAGTATAGTGCTTCTTTTTTAGTGCTTTCTGTTTAACAAATCTACTCATCATGTTTGCAGCTGTTCTATGGCTGTTTTAAAGTTATGACAATTTTCACACCGACGGGCCCATTTTCATTGTTTCACCAAGGGCCCCACAAACCCACAAGCCGGACCTGCCCATAACCCCCTAGAAACTACTTAGAACACCTTAGCAACTACCCCAACACACTAGCATCACCTTAACAACTACACATAACAACCTAGCAACTACCCATAACACCATAGCGACTCCCTAACAACTGCCCATAACACCCAATAAACTACTTAGAACACCATAGTAACTACCAAAAACACCTTTAAAACGACCCAAAACACACTAGAAACTACTTAGACCACCTTAGCAACTCCCCTTAACACACTAGCACCACCCTAACAACTACACATAACAACCTAGCAACTACCCATAACACCGTAGCAACTCCCTAACAACTACCATTGACACCCTAGAAACTACTTGGAACACCATAGTAACTACCAAAAACACCCTGAAATGACCCAAAACACACTAGAAACTACTTAGACCACCTTAGCAACTCCCCTTAACACACTAGCATCACCCTAACAACTACCTATAACAACCTAACAACTACCCATAACACCGTAGCAACTCCCTAACAACTACCATTACCACCCTAGAAACTACTTAGAACACCATAGTAACAACCAAAAACACCCTATAAACAACCTAAAACACACTAGAAACTACTTAGACCACCTTAGCAACTCCCCTTAACACACTAGCATCACCCTAACAACTACACATAACAACCTAGAAACTACCCATAACACCGTAGCAACTCCCTAACAACTACCATTAACACCCTAGAAACTACTTGGAACACCATAGTAACTACCAAAAACACCCTAGAAATGACCCAAAACACACTAGAAACTACTTAGACCACCTTAGCAACTCCCCTTAACACACTAGCATCACCCTAACAACTACACATAACAACCTAGCAACTACCCATAACACCGTAGCAACTCCCTAACAACTACCATTAACACCCTAGAAACTACTTGGAACACCATAGTAACTACCAAAAACACCCTAGAAATGACCCAAAACACACTAGAAACTACTTAGACCACCTTAGCAACTCCCCTTAACACACTAGCATCACCCTAACAACTACACATAACAACCTAGCAACTACCCATAACACCGTAGCAACTCCCTAACAACTACCATTAACACCCTAGAAACTACTTGGAACACCATAGTAACTACCAAAAACACCCTAGAAATGACCCAAAACACACTAGAAACTATTTAGACCACCTTAGCAACTCCCCTTAACACACTAGCATCACCCTAACAACTACACATAACAACCTAGCAACAACCCATAACACTGTAGTGACTCCCTAACAACTACCTATAACACCCTAGAAACTACTTAAAGCACCACAGTAACTACCAAATACACCCTAGAAACTACTTAAAACACCTTAGCAACTATCCATAACACATTAGCATCACCCTGCCAACTACCCATAACACCTTAGCAACTACCCATAAAACACTAGCATAACCCAAATAACTACCCATAACATTGTAGCATTCCCTAAAGGTACCTATAACACTCTTAGAAACTACCTGTCACACCTTAGCAACTACCCATAACACAGCATCACACTAAAAACTACACATAACATTTAAGCCACTCCCTAAAAACTACCCAGACCACCCTAGAAACTACTTAGAGAACACCTTAGCAACTACCCAGAACACATTAGCATCACCCTAACAACTACCCATAACATCCTAAACACTACACAGAACAGCCTAGCAGCTACCCATAACACCCTAGATACTACATAGAACCCCTTAGCAACAACCCATAACACCCTTGCAACTTCTCACATAACACTAGCAACTGCATGAAGTAGCAACACTCCATCAACCACTTACAACACCATAGCATTGTTATAGCAAATATTGCAGGGTTGGACATCACTAACATTTTCTTCAGAAAATGTTAAAATCTAGTTAGCAGAATGACCCCAAAATAAACCTCAAACAAATATGGAATTACGGGGCAGATTTTGGAATTCAAAATGCAGGTGAAAGTGACGAGAAAGCAAGCACAGGTTCCCACAGGGTGTTTAAGCATTGATAAGGCACAATGGGAGGAGTTTTCACATGAGTTTGATTGACAAGGAAAGGCCAGAGAGAGGGAGGCAGAGTTTTGGGAAATGTTCAGCCTAGAGCCAGTTGGCGAACAGGAGAGGAAATGCACAGAATGTCATTTTTTTTGTTCTCACACCTTCTCCTTCTCTCGTCACCTCAGGCATGAAGCAGCGTCGACCTAACACCCCCCTTACCTGCCCTGCCCTCCCTTGTCTGTGAGAACAAATATAGTCTAAAGTCTCTCTGTTCACCTTTCCTATAGTTCTCTCGTGCCAAAATCACCTGAGGCGAGGTTCTTTATAAGACTCAATCTCTCTCTACCACTGTCAAAAATGAATTCCCCACCTCTGAAGCTTCTTTTAAGATCAGGATTAATGCTTTAAGCAAATGACCTCTGCATGCCCCTTCACCCCATACCAACACCCATTTCTGACATATCCATTAGTTATTGACGACATTAGCTCAGTACCAAAATCTACATTTTAAGTGTAATTATACTGCCTTCTAAGGCCATGTCCACTATTATGTTTTCGGTTGAAAACTCAGTTTTCCATTTCCTAACCTCATAGTTCTCTTACGAGAGGTTCTCTCGTATTGCGTAAGCTAGCTTACGCTACGGGAAAGATTAATCTTTTCTGAGATATTGAAGCCAAAAAATTATCCTTCATTTTTGTATCCATTGTCAATGCAGTGCGGCAGCTGCAGACCTTGAGCGGGCTATCTAGCGAGCTCATAGGTTGCTCTGCGGCAACTGCTGCAGCCTATAGACGAGCTTGGGCGAACTCGCATCCAATGAGAGGCGTCCGCGCGCTCACTGCATCAAAGCCCGCCAAAATGGGCGTGACTAGAGTGCATATAAGCGTAGTTCGTAGGCTGGAACCCTGATTTTCATCTCTTCAGCGAAGCTCTTCGCATCTCTGAACTGGAAGCCGCGTCGTCGTTCGAGGGGCATCAAGCAAGCGTGGACAGCGCTCGAAGAAGCCGGCCGTCTTCGCCACCTTCAGCTGTCCTGCGAGCTACGCCATCCGGCGACGTATCCTTTTTAAAAGCAAGCTAGTTCTTAAGAACTTCACAAAAGAGTACGAGCGTCTTTTTTAAGATGCCTCGCTCCACTTGCGCCTCATGTCGCGCTCCTCTCAGCACCGGAGACCGCCACATCATCTGCGCTCTCTGCCTGGGACCACCCCTCCGCGAGATGGCGGTCTAAACCAGTGCTCCTGTCTAAGGCCTGCAGAACAACTTCCGCCTGTGTTGGCCGCGCCTATTCCGCCGCCGGCCAAGCTGCATCTGCTCTGCACTCTATGGCCGTCCTACAGATCCTCCAAGCGGACCTTCTGCGGGAGTGGGATGAGGAAAGTAGGCATCCAGAGGCGGTTGCAGACATACGGAGTGTTACGGACCTCGCCCTCCGCGCTACCAAAGCTGCAGCCCAAGCTATAGGGAAGTGCATGGCCGCGCTGACTGTGACCGAGAGACATCTGTGGTTAACGCTAGCCGACATGGGAGAAGCAGAGCGCTCTACGTTCCTCAACGCACCGCTCTCTCCATCCGGTCTCTTCGGCTCCGCGGTGAGTGGTATCATTGACCGGTTTTCAGAGGTCCAAAAAGCCACACAAGCCATGAATCTCTTCTGCCTCGTCGCGCTAACTCCTCTGCAGGCCGCTCACGTGATCAGCCTCCTGCACGAGCCTCTTCACAGCGCCCAGCTCAACAATCTCAGACTTCTCAGCGTCGACAGGGTGGCCGCCCTCGATCGCGCTCAGACAGCCGCCGCCCCCCAGCGGGCCTCGATTTAAGGTAACGCTGAAACCAGAGCAATCGAAGTCTTCCTAACTTTGTTGAACAAACGACGGCTCAGTCCCGCCGCGGCCGGACCACCGTCAAAGCTTTGCCCCCTGTCAGTCCCCTTCTCTCAGGCTACTACAGTGGTGAATTTAGCAGCCAACAAGCCGGTAACACAGCCCGCTTGCCTGCACTCAAACGCCGTTTTCACGGCGACCCAAATAAATCTTGTAAAGAGCAAACATGTCTTATGTGTAGAAAATGTGCCCACAACCCAGTGTTCGCCCCTACACACAAGCATAACACATCCCGTGCCCCTATCAGAGCACGCTCTCATAAAGCGGTTACGAACCGCTCGAGCGTCAGAGTCAATGAAGGCGCCCACAAATGCGTGCGCGCGCCCATTCTCTGGCCGCTCTGTCACACGACCAGCCCTATGTGTAGAAAATGTGCCCACAATCCAGTGTTCACTTCTGCACACAAGCACTGCATGTCTCGTGTCCCCACCAGAGCACGCTCACATAAAGCGGTTACGAACCGCTCGAGCGCTAGAGTCAATAAATGCGCCCACGAATACGTGCGCGCGCCCATTCTCTGCCCGCTCTGTTACACGGCCAGCAACCATTCCTCTGTGTGTAAGTCCCGTGCCCATGACTATGCTTGCGCATCACGTAACAGATGTGACTCTTTCCCCATTCATTCCAATCGGAAGTCACTCACAAAACAGCCTGTTCATGCTGTCTGCGAGCAATCATGCATGAACACACTAAACGCGCTCACACATTTTGTTCAGCGCTCTGTGTGCGGCAATCAGAGCGAATTGGCCATTCACCCTCTAGCGTTACGCTTCAAAGCGTGGGAAGCTATTCCAGGGATATCCAAGTGGGTGTTAAGCACAATACAACAGGGCTATTTGCTACAGTTCGTTCGCCGCCCTCCTCGCTTCAGAGCGCGGCTCGAAACCACTGTGAACACGGAAGCAGCGTGCATGCTTCGTTCAGAAATAGCAAGCCTTCTGTGCAAAAGGGCCATAGAGAAAGTGCCACCCTCTCTGAGCGAGTCGGGGCTTTACAGCCGTTATTTTCTTGTTCCCAAGAAAGACGGCGGCCTCAGACCCATATTAGATCTCAGGGTTTTGAACAAGGTGCTTGCAAAAAGACCATTCAAAATGCTTACAATCAGGAAACTCCTCGCGCATGTGCGCCAGAGAGACTGGTTTATTTCTCTCGATCTGAAAGATGCATACTTTCAGATTCAGATAAATCCCCGTCACAGGCCATTCTTGAGATTCGCCTTCGATGGCCACGTTTATCAATACACCGTCCTCCCGTTCGGCCTGTCCTTAGCACCCCGTACTTTCACGAAGTGCATGGATGCGGCACTCGCACCCCTGTGGAGTCAGGGTTTGCGAATTTTGAACTATTTGGACGACTGGCTGATTATGGCACAGTCACATATGGAGCTTCTGTCTCACAGAGCAGTTCTCCTCAGCCATCTGAACAGTTTGGGTCTTGCAGTCAATTGGACCAAGAGCTCACTACAGCCCAGTCAGACAATTTCCTTCCTTGGAATAGAACTAGACTCCGTGGCAATGACGGCTCGCTTATCTACACAGCGCGCGCCGTGTTCAGCGACTAGCCGCATCTTTTCAGATGAACAGCCTCACGCCTCTGAAGAAATTCCAGAGAGTGCTAGGTTACATGGCCTCAGCCGCAGCAGTACTTCAGCTGGGTTTACTGCACATGCGCCCGCTTCAGCATTGGCTAAACACCCGCGCGTCTCGCCGGGCTTGGGCCACAGGCCGCCAGGCCATCAAGGTGACTCAGACCTGTATATCAGCTCTGCAGCCCTGGACAGTGGCCGAATGGTATCAGCGGGGAGTGACAATGGGAGCTGTATCTCGCCGAAAAGTCATCTCGACAGACGCGTCCAACATGGGTTGGGGTGCGGTCTGTGAGGGCTCTCCGGTTTTCGGCCTATGGTCAGTTCAGGAAAAGCTCCTTCACATAAATTGTCTGGAAATGATAGCGGTCGAGTACGCGCTCGTGCGCTTTCTCCCGGTCATTCAGGGTCACCACGTCCTGGTCCGTTCGGACAACAGATCTGTGGTATCCTACCTAAACCGTCAGGGCGGTGTCAGATCCAGGAACCTCTTCCATCTGACGAAACGCATACTGAGTTGGTCCCAGTGCCACCTGCGCTCGCTGAGGGCGACGCACGTGCCAGGCCACCTGAACGACGGCCCGGACAGACTGTCCAGAGACAATATTCCCCCAGGGGAATGGTCCCTGCACGCTCAAACAGTCCAGACGTTATGGCACCTATTCGGCAGAGCAGAGATAGACCTCTTTGCGTCCAAAGAGAACTCTCACTGCCCAATATTTTTCTCGAAAAGCGAGGATACGCTGGCCCAGGACTGGCCCAGACACCCGCTTTACGCCTTCCCTCCCGTCTCGCTATTGCCACAGGTAATGCAGAGGATCAGGGAAACGCGTCACTCGGTGCTCCTCATAGCCCCGCGTTGGGAGAATCAGACATGGTTCCCGGAGCTTACGCAGCTGTCACTGACAGCGCCGTGGCCCATCCCAGTGAGAGCAGATCTCCTCTCTCAAGCTCGCGGCACAATCTGGCATCCCCACCCAGAGCGCTGGGCGCTGCATGCGTGGGTGATCAACGACTACCCGTCGCTCTGCCAGAAGGAGTAATAAACACCATCATACACACTAGAGCCCCTTCCACGAGAAGACTCTATGCGTCAAAATGGTCTGTGTTCTCAAAATGGTGCACCGACAGAGACCTGGACCCGCGGACATGTGGGGTGTCGTCGCTGCTCGTATTCCTACAAGAGCTGCTGGATAAGGGCAGATCCCCATCCACGCTCAAAGTGTATGTGGCGGCCGTTGCGGCGTTCGCTGAACCCCTGCACGGCCAGTCATGGGGTAAAAACGAGCTGGTCATCCGCTTCCTCAGGGGAGCTAGAAGGATGAACTCCCCGCGCCCCCCATCGGTTCCTATCTGGGATCATTCTATAGTTCTCGAAACTATGAAAGCCCCCCCTTTCGAACCACTTCAATCCGTGGATTTGAAATACCTTTCACTCAAAACCGTTTTTCTGACTGCCCTGTCATCAGTCAAACGTGTGGGAGACCTTCACGCGCTGTCTGTCAGCGCTGCGTGTCTTGAGTTTGGACCAAGTGACTCCAAGGTCATTTTAAAGCCTAGACACGGCTATGTTCCCAAGGTGATCGGTACTCTTTTCAGAGCACAGGTCATTTCCCTATCGGTGCTACCAACACCCGATAGCGAACGCGACGCCAATCTCCTTTGCCCGGTCAGAGCACTGAGATTGTATACTGCGCGCTCCGCCGCTTTCAGACGCTCTGAGCAGATTTTTGTTTCGTTCGGAGGGCGCACCAAAGGTCTCGCCGCCTCGAAACAGACACTATCTAGATGGATAGTGGACGCTATTGCTGCTGCATACGCGTCAAAAGACCTGCCATGCCCGTTGGGCATTAGGGCTCACTCCACTAGAGGCATGGCATCCTCGTGGGCATGGTCCAGCGGGATTTCCATTCACGACATATGTGTGGCAGCGGGATGGACTTCCCCCTGCACCTTTGTCAGATTTTACAATATGGAAGTGCCCGCTCTGCAGGCAAAACTACTAGCGGTTTAATACGCTACAGCTCCCCTGGTGAGCTGCACTGATGGGTCACATTCCACACAGACCGGCACCGCCGCTCTGTCGTTCCCTTCCCACTATGTGCTTATGTATTACACAATCAATGACCCGCATTCTTGCCGGCCAAATATTATTTCCCCACTCATAAGGGCTCCCCCGGGTCCTCCCTTAATTCCCTGGGGCTCATACAGTGGATGCTTGGCACGCACGGCGTTGACAATGGGTTCCCGTAGCGTAAGCTAGCTTACGCAATACGAGAGAACCTCTCGTAAGAGAACGTATCGGTTACCTAACGTAACCTCGGTTCTCTCTAGATGAGGGAACGAGTATTGCGTAAGCTAGCTTACGCTACGGGAAAGATTCATCTTTTCTGAGATATTGAAGCCAAAAAATTATCCTTCATTTTTGTATCCATTGTCAACGCAGTGCGGCAGCTGCAGACCTTGAGCGGGCTATCTAGCGAGCTCATAGGTTGCTCTGCGGCAACTGCTGCAGCCTATAGACGAGCTTGGGCGAACTCGCATCCAATGAGAGGCGTCCGCGCGCTCACTGCATCAAAGCCCGCCAAAATGGGCGTGACTAGAGTGCATATAAGCGTAGTTCGTAGGCTGGAACCCTGGTTTTCATTGACTGAAGCGAAAAGTCGCTCGTGGCGCGAGCACGGCCGGCTACGCAATACTCGTTCCCTCATCTAGAGAGAACCGAGGTTACGTTAGGTAACCGATACGTTTTCCAAAGTATTTTGTGATAGAGAGTGTTTTTGATTCAATATCAAAGAACTACTGTATTTATTGTTTATTAGAGTACGGAATTGTTAGCTTAGCAACAACGACAAAATCAACTGAAATCAATTATGAGTCAAGTTTCCTTTACGCTTCACTTAAAAAGCACTACGTGTCGTAAATTGACGTTCTGAGTTGCTGTCTATGTAGAACGTTTCAAATCAGTCACTTTTGAGGATCCATTTCAGCTAGGATGCTACCTTCACACTGAATGTGTTTTTGCATCCATCTGTGCTGTTTATCCAAATATTTTCCTATGTAAACATGCGCAAGACAGATGTCTTTGACTGTTGCGTTGTGTCTCTTCCCCCGCTATCTTGTAAAGTAAAACCTTTTTTAAATGGCTTGTCAACGTTCGTAGCACTGCATCTAGCTTTTATTTAGGTGTGAATGGTCTCTTAGAAGGTATGTGGGCAGTAGAAAGTGAGGCTAGCTCACTAGAGTCATTGACTATGTTTACATGGAGACCAGAAAGCGGCTATTGTGAGAAAGTGGCATTCCCATTTACATGCACTGTGTAAGCTGCATACTCTTTACTCCCATATACATGCGGCTCAGTCGGTATACAGCTTTCTCCAGTGCAACGTAATTTCCCGATAATGCTTGTGTAAATAACAAAACATGGCATCCAAGGAAGACTTAGCTATTTTATTCTCTGTTGATTCACTTTATTTCCAAATATTCCAGAGTTGTTGCTGTGTTTGTTTTCCTAACTTTAAATTGCGACCTGCTGCGGAATTGCGCTGCAATAGTGGGGTTTCCCTCTTACATAAATTGGTGTGTTTAAATGGGTATATTTTATAGTGTATGTGCTTTTCCCACTGTACTCCCAGAAATATTGAATTCTTTACACTGTGTTAACTTATTGTTTGGCTCCATCCTATGATGGTTGATATCCGGCCTGTTGCAAACACGTGTACTCTTCAAAAACCTGTAAGAAAGCCACTTACAGTATGTGTTTGCATGGCCATATAAGCCGTGTTCTCCAAGAGAAACCCAGACGTGTGAAACTGCTATCTCTTAATCCCTTAAACATAGTAAGATGTTTCAGAACAGCACTTTCTGCTAAAACCTCGGAATAAACCGTGCATATAAAAGTGGTCATTATCTCCATAGTGAGCGTGTTTACATGCACGTTATTATGGTGTGTTCACATACAATGCAAAGCGAGCGTTTCGCGCAGCGCGATTACATACAAAGTCAATGCAAAGATGCAAATGGGCGGCGTGAATGAAGCGAATGGCGCGATTCGAACATGCGAAATTGCTTCATTCGCGTATTCACGCTAGTTTAAATTTTTCAACTCGTCGCGTAAGCCTATCAGCATTGAGATTGCCCGCATTTCACTGACATACTGACAAAGTGGAGGAAGAAATCTTGCAAAATGAATGAAAAAATTGTTGTATTGGTGTGTGGGCACCCGGAATCGTATGACACAACATCATACATGAAAAGAGACCGGACGAAAAAAGACATCGCTTGGAGGAAAGTGAGCGAGGATTACCTGGTAAGTTCTGAAAATAAGCACGTCTACTTGATTCCAGCTATTGGTTGTACTTTACTATGAACCAAGTCGTAGAAGCCCCTCCTCCTGTCCTTTTCCGGAAGAGAAGGGGGAATACTCGCGGGTCCGCATTACTCGCGCGAACGCGAGTTTAAACACACATTTATAATACAGCGGTCAAACCCGCGCAAGCTATGCGAGGCGGAAATTTTCTTCGCGTTGTATGTGAACGCACCGTTACATTGATTATGGTTAATAAGCCGACAACATGTGAAGTCATGTAAACGCAATAAACAGCTTTCATTTAAAGCGTAAAGCCATAAACGGCATAAAAATAAACCGATTGACACGGGTAGATTGTTGGCCATTAAACGCCACCATGTAAACACCTTTACCAGCATTCTAACTGCCTTATCCAATGTGCGCACATGTTTGACGTGCTCAGTGTCTAGTTGACATTACCATCACGGTTGCAACTGGGCTATCAGTGCATTTTCATATTGATGATCTCACAAAGGGAGTGTCTTTACTTTTTGGCATCGCAGTGAATTTAATTTCCTCAATAAAAATGGCTTATTTTCATATTTCGTTCCAGACATAACAGCATGTTGTTACTGTATAAGTTCAATAAAGTGCAAACCATCAAAACAACTTTTAATTGTTTGTGGCACAGTGCGGCTGGGGGACACAGTCTCAATGACCTCACGACCACAGTTCAGAGTTATTAAAACTCAAAAGGATTCGCTTTCCATAGTGTGTTCATGGGGTTTGGTGGACTTTGAAAAGAAAGCAACCAATGCCCTTTTCCCTTCCAAAATGAACACCCACCAGCAGGCAAAACTCTAGCCATGATGTGGCTTTAAAAGAGAGAATTTAAGATAGAAAAACAAAGAGATGTTCGTTTTAGGGTGGAGTGTTATCATAGCTCATTCGCAACCTTACATCTCAGTTGAGGTTTTTATTCAACTTTAACCCAAGTACAGTTCAAGCCGTGCGAACGTTAGAGACTTTCTCCCATGTTTTCACTAATTCTCGCTCTTTTCTGTCATCCTTTAATCTTGAAAGTCAAGTAAGAATATGTTTAAAGTATAATCGGAAGTAGGGGTGGAGATACAGAAAACATTGATATTTTATTGATACTGATATTCCTGGAATGTTGCATATTCAAAATATGTTCCTGACAAATTTAGCACACACATATCCATAGATGCAACATGGACACATAATGGATACTGTCAACTTGATAGTATCTCTTTCGTTGCTCAGTTCAATGAAGTGTCAACTTTCTCTCAGATGTTTATCATAAAATTCCTTTGGAGAAATATATAGACACAAATCAGACAATTGTTGACAGAATAGGGGTATAGAGCTTTAAAATGAATGTGGATGGTATATCTCAGATCATTTGGACTTGGAAGAATTTGATGCTAAATGTTTGAGTTCATACTGAGTTCTTTGACTTTAGATTGCAGATTTGGCAATCTTGGCAAATCTGAGCAGAGTTTGAAACACTTTTGTGGTCTCTTCTGAGACACATATGAGATTTCTCTGGAGAAACATCTCCATTTGCTCTCCATTTCATCTCACTGCTGTCTAGGAGAAACAACTGAGATAATGTAGCTGCAAGCAGCAATTAATGGGGTGCAAGTGTTCAAGGTTCTTTAAGTACATAGGTAAAAGATATTAAGTGTTAATAAGAATGTCCGTTAGCACTTAAAATAGAGATAAAGTGCCATCATTTGCAGAACCATCAGGTTAAGGGCCACATATGGTATATAGTGGTATATACCAAATTTGGAACACTCATGTCTGGGATGAGGGCACATGAAAAAAAAAAATTGCACGCATCGACCACTTTGTAGAGCTGTACCAGTGACAAACTTTAAAAGTGCTCTTACTATGGAATTGTTAGTCTGATCGACTTGAAAATTTGCATGACCTGATCAACCTGATGGTTCTGTTAATTACGGAAGAGATGACCTTTTTAACAATCCTGACTGTTATAGTGCCACCTATTGTCTGATCTCCACCAGCTGTTGCAGGCTTCATCAGAATCACATGTTGCACATGTGTACTAAATTTGATGAAAATCGGATTTGTTGTTTAGGAGTTGTAGGCTTCTGGGTAAACTAGGCCAAGCCCATATTTGCAAGTTCACAAAGTAGTATTTTTAAGTAATCTCAAATGTGTAGCTGATGAAACTTGATTGGTCAATGGCAGCCATGTTTTTCAAGATATGTAACTGTCCTCGTAGACTTTGATGGCACCCTGGGCAAAGACACTTCATGCTAAATTTCAAGTCGATTGGACCAACTGTTCCATAGTTAGAGCCATTTTAGGTTTGTCACTGGTATAGCGCCACCAAGTGGCTGAGGGACCCAATTTTTTCCATGTGATCTCAGACTGACCCCATACATGAGTGTTCCAAATTTGGTAAAAATATCTCATTCTATTCAAGAGATATAGCCATTTAATTAAAATGACCACGCCCGCTTCTTACGTTTTGTCGTGCCATCGCAACGTTAAATCAAAAAGTTCACTTGGTAGCGCTCTACCAGTGACAAACATTAAAATAGCTCTTACTAGGGATCTATTGGTCCGATCGACTTTTAATTTTGCATGACCTGATCAACCTGATGGTTCTGTTAATTATGGCAGAGATGGCCTTTTTAACATTCCTGACTGTTATAGCGCCACCTATTGTCTGATCTCCACCAGCTGTTGCAGGCCTCTTCAGAATCACATGTTGCACATGTGTACTAAATTTGATTTAAATCGGATTTGTTGTTTAGGAGTTGTAGGCTTCTGGGTAAACTAAGTCACGCCTATATTTGCTAGTTCACAAAGTAAGTAATCTCATATGTTTAGCTGATGAAATTTGATTGGTCAATGGCGGCCATGTTTTTCAAGACACGCAACTGTCCTCATAGACCTTGATGGCACTTTGGACAAAGACACTTAATGCAAAATTTCAAGTCGATCAGAACAACAGTTACATAGTTGGTGATATTTTTAGGTTTATCACTGGTATAGCGCCACCAAGTGGCTGAGGTGCCCATGTGCTCTCAGACTGAGCCCATACATGAGTGTTCCAAATTTGGTGAAAATACCTAATTCTGTTCAAGAGTTATAGCATTTAATTAAAAGGGACCACGCCCACTTCTCACGTTTTGGCATGCAGTCACGAGGTTGAATCGAATGTTCAAACTTTTTTATATTTTGATATTGGGACTCCAAAGTATCTTTCTGCACTCATTTGGCAAGATCAGGCGAAAGGCCCGGGACTAGTTCGGAAAAGTGGGTTTTGCCAAAATCCCAAAATGTCATGACAGATATGAAATCGGAGATTTTCCCAATATAAATATGGTCTGAAAATAGCCGTTTTTGTCTTGTTTGTGGTTTATGTTAACTAGTACTGGTGTTCTCCTCCTTGGGTGAATCACTGTATATCAATGTGTCCAGATGAATATTTAGGGAATTTCCCAATTGTTATGCTGTCATAACTCCATTATTATACAAAACAGACAAAAGATGTTTTTTGTGGCATGTGCTATCAAATTCTCCAAGCCAAATGACCTTATCTGAGCCATGTCATTCACAATAATCTTATAGATTTTACTATATGTCAACAATTGAAGTTTAGACAAACATCTGAGACGCTATTAACACGCGTGGCTTTTACAGATTTTATTTTTCACGGTATTGTGTAATAGAATTCCCTCCCAAAATGGCAAGGTCTTAAATCAAGGTTAACCCTTGAGTTTCAATTGTTTGCTTGCGCTGTGGTTGGGAAGGCAACGGTTGTTTGGTAGCTCTTAAACAGAGCTGTGCTAATGCCAGTGCCTGCTGTATTGTTTGGTTAACAATGCTTCAGCGCCTGTGGCCACGCGAAACACCATCTTTCTCTGAGCCCCACCTACCTACACCCAGCTTACAGTCAGACAAACACAAACAGAAACACAAAGCTATTGAGAACGGCCTCTATTCTTTGCTAACACTGTCGCCTATGCCTGAGGGAGGATACAGATACATATACGCACACACAAGTACACGGCTTATTATTCTCCCATCATTTTCTCAACCTCATGTCATTCCAAACCTGAATTACTTGGGACACGGAAACTGCTCTTTTTTGTACAATGAAAGCAAGTAGAGTCTATAGATTACCAAGATCCAAAAATGACCATAAAAGTAGTCCATAAAACTTACCACTATATTCCAAGTCTTCTGAAGACATACAATAGCTCTGTGTTAGGGAGAGACTCAAATTCAGCTTCTTATTCACACATAATCTTGCCCTCCATCATAGCTCTCAAATCTCATTCGTGTACTGACTAAACAATAAAGTCTCAAGACAAATTGAAATCGTGAGATAAGAAAAGGTGCGACTTTTATTCCTATAGAGACCAACCAATCAACAAACATAATTTCAAATCGATACAATACAGGAAATGGAAGCGCAGCGTAGTTCTAGCGGGAAGACTAGCAGCTGTACATCATCATATCATTAGCTGGGTAACTCCTAGCCAATCACATGTAAGCCATTGCTTTATAAGTCTGCTCATAATCTATCACATTGCTGTTTCAGTGTGCTAACCGGCAACCTCCACCACCCCACCACCACCAGTTGAGCCCTGTCCCGCACAGGGGTAGGCTCCTCGCCCCTGCCTCCTATCTCCGGCAGGATATGATGGTTCCGAGTACAACCCAGACGGGGCCTACGCCAAAGAGAGACATTACTTTTGTTTTATATTCATCAAATAAATGGCATATTAAACCTCACTCAAGCCTGCGTGTCTTCCCGATAGAATTACATTTTATTGTAAGAAAGTACAAATCTGTGAGCAAATGTGAATACTCATGCCATATTTATTTGCATTTGCAATACTATTTATTTTGTAATTTTTCATGATTTTTCTCCTCAATCTGGAATGCCCAATTCCCAATGCGCTCTAAGTCCTCGTGGTGGCGTAGTGACTTGCCTCAATCCGGGGTGGCGGCGAACGAATCCCAGCTGCCTCCACGTCTGAGACCGTCAATCCAAGCATCTTATCACGTGACTTGTTGGGCGTGTTACCGTAGAGACACAGCGCGTGTGGAGCCTTCATGCTATTCTCCGCGGCATCCACGCATAACTCAACAGGCGCCCTACCGAGAGCGAGAACCACATTATAGCAACCACGAGGAGGTTACCCCATGTGACTCTACCCTCCCTAGCAACCAGGCCAATTTGGTTGCTTAGGAGACCTGGCTGAAGTCACTCAGCACACCCTGGAATCGTAATCGCGATACCAGACGTGGTAGTCAGCGTCAATACAGCATCAATAAAATGTGGTGGTGGCGTAATGGGCTAAAGCACACAACTGTTAATCAGAAGGTCACTGGTTCGATCCCCACGGCCACCACCATTGTGTCCTTGAGCAAGGCACTTAACTCCAGGTTGCTCCGGGGGGATTGTCCCTGTAATAAGTGCACTGTGAGTCGCTTTGGATAAAAGCGTCTGCCAAATGCATAAATGTAAATGGAATACTCGCTGAGCTACCCTTCGCCCCTCAAGGAAATATTTCTTACAATTTCGCCATCTCATGAGTCCGGGTTGGACTAAAATATAACGTATTCAAGATTGAATATGTGGAATTTCGAATGACATTTGAAAGTTACTTTGGAGGGGAAGGTTTTCGTGAACAACCACTTAAATTTCGGTCTGTTCCATACACAAAGCTATTGTATGACTTCAGGAGACTTGGAATATAGGGCACAGAAGTCATATGAACTACTATTATGATTTTTGTCCTATTTAGAGCTTGATGGACTCTGATATGCTTTCATTGTATGGAATATAACGGCTTAGATATTTAGTCAAATAACTTTTGTGTTCAAAAGATGTATAAAGTCATACCGGTTTAGAACAATATGACAGCGAATAAGAGGTCACATATTGTATATATTCGTAGATGCATATACTGTAGATATTTAACACACAAATGTTACAGTGAAATCATATCTAGCTGTACAATGTACACAGTATAACTTGCATTAGACATGTCTGCTAGACAAAAAAAAAAATCTCCCGGTACATAGGCCCCGGGGTCAGGTGCATTTTTTACTGCCGTGGGAACCACGAAATTAAAAGTGTGTATCTGTCTCACCTCTGGGGTTGGGCTCCAGAAACAGAGATGAGACACTGTGAGAAACACACACACACTTTCACACAGTCCTGATCGTCATAAAGCCTTCAGACTGCTCGTGGCCTGAGATTATTAGAAATCATATCGGAGCTGTTCTTCAAACAGACCGGAACAGGTGTCAATCAAATGCAGTCGTTAAGGAAAACATGCAAATATGTGTGAAATACTGAAAAAACATTTTTTAATATTTTACTTAATTTTTTTAGATGATTTTATTTCATACTAAAATGATTAACATTCGTTTTATTTTATTTTAGATATTTTATTCTATTTTATTTGTTTATTCTATAAATAAATAGATTATAAATACTATAAATACATACATTATATTGCATTTTTTTAATTATATATTTATAATAGAATATTTTTCTATTATTTGATATATATACATTTTTTCTACATACATGTGTGTAAATAGATAGTTGACTTTAAATATTTTGTGACATGCTATACTCAATCTAAAACTAATTTAAACAGCATTTTGCTTATTATTTTATAATTAGTATGCAACTTTAATAAACTCTTATGAATTAAGTGTCAATATGGGATATATATATTTATCCCATTTATTTATTCCATTTTTTCCCAAATGGGAATTTTTTTAAGCATGTGTATATATATATATATACATACTTAAAAAAATTCATTTGTCACAGCTCAGAACCATTTAAAATGAACTAGTACAAAAAGGTGATTAAAATGGTCATAACATCAATTTTTATGTAACATTTTGATGCTTCTAAAAAATTTAAAAATCATATTATGTGTCAACTGCCCGAATGTGTATGTGCGAACTGTATATATAATGTTATAAATGCGTTGCCAATGTAAAGCTTTTTAGCATGCCACTAAGATACTTCAATCTGAATTTGAATCCAGAGGTCAAACAGCAAGTGAGGACAGACTTTTGACACTGATAAAGGTTTTGATTTTCATCAAATCTTCAGTTTTGTGTCACTAGTGTCTATTCAATATCTGTTGTTTACGCCCTTGTTTTGGCGATGCTTCTGAACTCCAGCAGCACTCATTCCAGAATGCTATTTATCATTTTAGTCGACAAGACGAGACTGAATATGTGTTCATGGGATAATAGCACTGTGTTTGTATCAAATAGCTTCCTGCAAGGCACTTTTGTATCAGTTCATTTTTGAAAGCACATTGTTGGAAATGTTTCATAATTTGTCTTTCAGCTGAAGCACAGGAAGATCTGTACACACCTTCCACTCAGATTTCTGGCCATTATTTTTAAGAGTGTAGACACGACATTGGAAGTCAACTGGATAGGATTGCCGTGATGGTGATTTTAAGGACTTCTGTTGTTGAGGTATGTATTGATGTACCCCTGCTGGGTCAGCGAGGTCTCCATAGCTATCGCTTCTATCTCAACTTCATCGGCTGCAACATCTGTTGTAATTTCGGTCAAATTAAACTTTTATTACCTGATCATTAAAGTCCCGAAATGGAAAAAACAGATGTCCGCGCTGTTCTTACGACCACTGTGTTTTATGGCGTTGGTGAAAATTGAACCAAAGGGAGGCCCCCCTATCCACCCCATTATAAAATTGAAGTGGAAATGATTTCCACATTCCAGGAACAAGAGGGGCACTGAGAGAGGAGGAACTAGTGTGCGAGGGGTTAGAAGAACACTGAAATACACGCTAAACTACTGACAGTTTATTGGCGGACAAGAATGGTCTGCTGTGAAGGGCTGTACTGTGTTTATTGGTGCGGCTCAGAGACTCAGGTACATTACAGGAGTTGAACTTTATGAGGTTTAGTACAGTTATGGTGCTAAGATTGCTGTCAGGATTCTAGTGTGTTGTGGGTGGTTGCCAGGGCATTGCTATGCAGTTGCTACAGTGTTCTGCGTGGTTTTTAGAACCCATTTGATATACTTTTGATAGGATGTTGTGGGTGGTTGTTTGAACGCTGCCATTTGATTGCAAAGATTTCCTGAGTGTTGTTATCATGTTGCAGTATGGTTTCCAGGGTGTTGGAGGTGGTTGCCAATGCATTGTTATACAGTTGCAAAGGTGTTTCTAATGTTTTAAGCGCATTGCTATGGTGTTATAGGGTTGCCAGAGCATTGTTATGCTGTTGCTACAGTGTTTTTCTGCATTTTTTGTTAGCATGTTTATATGCATTTAATATGGTGTTGTGGGTAATTGCTGGGATGTTGCTATGTGATTGCAATGCTTTCCTGAGTGGTTTTTATCATGTTGCAGTTTGGTAGCTAGGGTGTTGTGGGTGGTTACCAGGGCATTGTTATACAGTTGCGGAGGTGTTCTGAGTTGTTTTAAATGTGTTGCTATGTGGTTGCTAGGATGCTGTGAGTAATTATCAGGCCATTGTTATGCAGTTGCTAAGGTGTTGTCGGTGGTCGCTATATGTTTGCTAAAGCATTTCTAATGTTTTTAAGTGCAATGCTAGGGTATTGTGGTGGTTGCCAGAGTGTTGCTATGCTGTTGTTTTTTTTGTTAGCATGTTGATATGCATTTAATATGGTGTTGTGGTGGTTGTTGGGATGTTGCTATGTGACTGAAATGGATTCCTGTGTGGTTTTTATCGTGTTGGGGTTTGGTTGCTAGGGTGTTGTGGGTGGTTGCCAGGGCATTGCTATGCGGTTCCTACAGTGTTCTGGGTGTTTTTTAATATGTTGCTATGTGGTTACTTGGGCATTGTGGGTGATTGCCAGGGCATTGCTTTTGGTTGCAAAGGCATCCTAAGTGGGTTTTAATGAACTGCAGTGCTGTTGCTAGGGTGTTCTGTGTGGTTGTTAGGTGCTGGCTTACTGACCAAAGTTATATCTCTTCAATTCTGATTAATTATATTTCTGGTCTATAGATTCTCAATAATTGAAATAATGTTCAAATAAATGGCAAATTATGAGCAATACTAATACTTGCCTTAGCAAACATTCCTAAATATAATCACTGCTGCCCACTAAGGATTTTAATATTAGTATTGGCATCAGCTGAACGCAGACTTGAAAATAAATGAATTTAATCTCTATTGGGGGATATTTACATGATGTTTTGGAAATGGGTTCTAGCTCTTTGCTTATGAGGGATGTTAGACAGAACTGAACTGGTAAATTGTGGGAAAACGCTCCCTAATGTCGTGCTGTTCACAGCGTGTTCGACCGGCTCAACAAAACGCCAAGAGAGAAATAAAGATATAGACAATGGCTGCTTTCATTTTCTTCCATAGCCTCACATTCCACCAAAATATCGCCCACCCTCCTTGCAAAAAAAAAAAAAATGAATCATGAGCAGACAAATTCGTGTCTGGGTTGCGTTACTAAACTACAGTCATAGGTAAAGTTACAGGATTTGTCCTCGTCCGTGCTCTCACTCGCTTTTATTCGTACTCTTTCTAGCTTGTTTCGCCCTCCACATTGTTGCCATCACTGGAAATAAATCAAATCAACTCGCCTATCAGGCACACATCTGAAACACTTCTTATTGTAACCATATGACGTCCTTGTTGTAATACTTCTTTAAACATGAATAAAGTCTGAACTTGATTTGACCTTCAGATAAAGTGGTTAGTAAAGGTAAAATGTGTTGAAATCTACCATCTATCAAATGATAAAGGTGATTTCTGTCTCTGATTTGAAGTAATAGAGGAGATCTGTGCTATTAGAGCCCATTTATTCTGCAGAGAATATTTCACACAGTAGTTATATTTTCAAAAGTCAATTTCTGTATTAAACAGTTGCGAAGATAATGATTGTTTTCCAACAGGTTTCCTGAAAAATGTCTAAGTCTGTAGTTTGTTTGGCCAATAATTAGTAAATCACATGTGACAACTTGCCCTTATAAAATGTGATAACTTACTTTATACTGCGATATAACATCTGTGACAACTTGCCCCTGTCCTCCATACGAGTATGTTCAGAAGCTCCATTCACAGTTTAGTTTTTTAAGACCTTTAGTGAGAATAATTGTTACATATTTAACATTGTTAACACGATAATATCAACGAGGCTTAAAGGGATATTTCATCTAAAGTTGAAAATGCTCTCATCATCCCAGATGTGAATGACTTTCTTTCTTCTGCTGAATACAAAGATTTTTAGAAGAATATTTCAGCTCTGTAGGTTCACACAATGCAAGTGAATGGTGGCCAGAACTTTGAAGATCAAAAAAAGCACATAAAGGCAGCATAAAAGTAATCCATACAACTCCAGTGGTTAAATCCATATGAAATGATAGGTGTGGGTGAGAAACAGGTCAATGCGAATCCCCAAACACATTAGAATGTGGAAATGAAAGTGTAAGTGTAGATTTATAGTAAAAAAAAAAAAAGGATTTAAATATTTATGTTTTTTTCACCCACACCTATCATATTGCTTCTGAAGACATGGATTAAACCACTGGAGTTATATGGGTTACTTTTATGCTGCCTTTATATGTTTTTGGACCTTCAAAGTTCATGATGGTCAATAAATGATGAGATTATTTTCATTTATGTGTGAACTATCCCTTTAAAAGGCAGTTTGAAATGTTCACATAGTTCTCTTATCAGATTGTTTACTAGCCATAGTCAAAAATGTACTCCACAGATCTACTGTGTGTGTACTAGGAAACAAACTTGTATGACCTGAATATTTCATCCTTTCCCATAATGTTTACTCAACATAATGGCAACAGGAACATCCAGTATACAAGTGCTTGATGCATTTTAAACCTACCTACCTACCTACCTACCTACCTGCCTGTCTGTCTGTCTGTCTGTCTGTCTGTCTGTCTGCAGTATCTATCTATCTATCTATCTATCTATCTATCTATCTATCTATCTATCTATCTTCATCTATCTATCTACTCTATCATCATCATCATCTATCTATCTATCTATCTATCTATCTATCTATCTATCTATCTATCTATCTGTCTGTCTGTCTGTCTGTCTGTCTGCAGTATCTATCTATCTGTCTGTCTGTCTGCAGTATCTATCTATCTATCTATCTATCTATCTATCTATCTATCTATCTATCTATCTATCTATCTATCTATCTATCTATCTATCTAATCTATTTATCTATCTGTAGTATCTGTCTGTCTGTCTGTCTGCAGTATCTATCTGTCTGTCTGTCTGCAGTATCTATCTATCTGTAGTATCTGTCTATCTATCTATCTGTCTGTCTGTCTGTCTGTCTGTAGTATCTATCTGTCTTTCTGTCTATCTAATCTATTTATCTATCTGTAGTATCTGTCTGTCTGTCTGTCTGCAGTATCTATCTGTCTGTCTGTCTGTCTGTCTGTCTGCAGTATCTATCTATCTATCTATCTATCTATCTATCTATCTATAGTATCTGTCTATCTATCTAATGTCTGTCTGTCTATATATATATGTGTGTGTGTGTGTGTGCGCGTGTGTCTGTGTGTGTGTGTGTATGTATATATATATATATACTACAGACAGATAGACAGACAGATAGATAGATAGATACTGCAGACAGATAGATAGACAGATAGATAGATAGATAGATAGATAGATAGATAGATAGATAGATAGATAGATAGATAGATACTACAGACAGACAGACAGATAGATAGATACTACAGACAGACAGACAGACATATATATATATATATATATATATATATATATATATATATAATATATATATATATATATATTTAATTATTATTTATTTTTATTTATTTATTTTTTAATTGATGAAATTCCAAAAATCCCTCAAAGCAAACACACACACACACACACACACACACACACACACACACACACACACACACACACATGTTGTGTTTCCATGTTTTATGGGGACGTTCCATAGACATAATGGTTTTTATACTGTACAAACTTTATATTCTATCCCCTAAACCTAACCCTACCCCTAAACCTAACCCTCACAGAAAACTTTCTGCATTTTTACCTTTTCAAAAAACATAATTTAGTATGATTTATAAGCTGTTTTCCTCATGGGGACCGACAAAATGTCCCCACAAGGTCAAAAATTTCGGGTTTTACTATCCTTATGGGGACATTTGGTCCCCACAAAGTGATAAATACACGCTCACACACACACACACACACACACACACACACACACACACACTGTAGGGATGGACCCATTGTGGTGCAGCTCGACACGCGCGTGAGGAGGAGGAGGCAGCTCAGGTCGCTCATTTATTTCACGTTTCTTCACATTAGTGCGCACTTTAGCACACACGCAGGGAGCGAGAACACAAACGCTACAGCTGACAGTGAATGTAACCGCGCGCTAAAAGCGGGCTACTTTTACATTTTAAAACTAAAGTTTGAAATTTAACGGTCGCGTCGGAATGCGTCATTACTGTATCTGTGTGTCGGCGCTTTGATCAACAGTGAAATTAACGGCTTACTTCTCGATTTAACATCATCACAGAGGATGGAGCGGCAACTTTCCTGAACAGAAACCCGATTTATTTTTTATTTGTGTTGCTTTTCTTCAGATATGGTAAGTGCAAACTTGTTTCAGTCTCTGTGGCGTGAAGGCTAATAGATGTTATATATGAGAAAATAAAAAAAGTTATTTTTTCCGATCTTTATATGATATTACAGGCTATATCTCGTATATGTTTATATTTATATATCAAGGACTCATCTGTGCGGTCTGCCAAATTATTTGGTATTAATAAACATGTAAATATTTAAGGAATAAAGAGCATGTTTAAAGGTGCATGCCTTCCAAACGTAGACGATCAGACCAAATAATACAATATTAAAAATGGTCTTCTAAGAACAAAGAATACTAATTTAACTTTGGCATAATAATTCGTATTTTAGACAGATTGCAGAACACTTTATGCAATTTCTACATTTAAAAGTACAAAACTACAATTTAATTTGAATTCATGGTGCATTTTTAAGTAGCAAGATTCGTGGCAAAAACCCCAAATGTGTCACTGATGTCACTGATTTTAAAATTAAAGGTTCTGCACAATATTTATAATATCTCAAGGGTTGTTTGGAGATTCATTTTTTTTAATTGATGTCACATTTTAGGTTCTTAAGAGCTGTGAAGTGATTTCTGGGTTCTTTAAAGCGGCAATACATAGATGGTTTCTAAAAAATAATAATAATAATAATAATTTGCAAATTATTGGAAAAAAAAAGTTCATTTGAAGTTATATTTTTAAGAGTTTGTATAGACTATTACCTCCACTGACAAAATAATACAAAATAAAAAATGCTTTGTGAGCTAAAGAATAGGCGACTAATCTTAAAAAGCCATTTTATGTATATTTTAGACAGATTTAACAAAACACTCAAGATACTGCAATGTGATTATACTACAATTACATTTGATTGATTGACTGATTTGCATTTCATTCAGATGATCATAAAGAAGGTGTCGGTGTAACTTTACTGAATTTATTCTTTCCTGAAAACCTCTCATTGTGTGTCTGTAAGATTCTCGGGTTAGATAGTAAAACATATAAAAAGTGACAATTAATATTATCTCAATACGCACAACACAGTGACATCATACAATTAATTGGGAAATGATGTTGTGAAAAATTGAGCAGATTTTCTGATTTTCAAAATATGCAGAAAGGTTGTTATTTGATGGGGAAATGGACATATTTAATTATTATTATTATTATTATTATTTTAATTCACACTTATTATGCTAATTTGCTCAGTCTGACTTAACAAGTATGCCTCCTTAAATGTTCTTAAATGATATTAGGAGTTCTATTTAGAATCATATTTCCATTAAGAATTGATTCAATCATTGAAAAATGTTTCTTTTAGTTTAAGGTTCTTAACTCCTTTGGTTCTTTAGGAAAAACGTTATTTAGCACCAAAAGTGTTCTTCTAATCTGGTGCGTTTTAGAAATCATTTTGAGTTTAGAAAGACCCAGAATGAACCACACATTCCTAATTCATTGCATTTACACATTATTGCTTTTATTTATAGTTGTGGATGTTTGTGCAAATATATGTATTCACGTGAACAGCTTTTTAGTTTTTTGTTTTCTGGCTGTTTGAAACAAATCGATGCAGTGTTTCACAAGCTAGGCAATTACTCTGAAATCACTGAGGCGAAATCAGGAAGCTAATAAGGTAATTTTAGGGTGCTTGCTAAGCATTTTTCGAAGAGAAGCATTCATCCTCTCACAACCCCCATCTCAATGCGTTCACTGCTTTACTTCACAAGATCTCGGGTCACCGTTCCCGTACTAACCATCCACTTCCACAACACTTCAGTTTAGAGATCACGAATTCGACATTGACATGCGGATGTTGTTTAGATCCTAAACTCCAGTGCAATATTTCTACCACTATCATGACATTTTTGACACTAAAAATCAAACAACGTGCTTTTTAAGACCGATACGATTACTTATAAGTGTCTGGAAACTGATATGCATAACTGATTTTTAATTATTGTTTTATTTCTGTCTTTAAATGCATTAATATCTACATTCGTCACTAATCTGAAAGTAGTTAGCCTGCTTGTTGAGATTAACAAAGTGCATAGTCACCAAAACATTTATTTAACCTACTTTGTTGGCACTAGAGCTTGTCTAGGGCACCTAAAACTGAGTAAGTTCGTCTTTGTTTTCTATATATTTATTAGTAAACCCGATAATAAGCATTTTATTATTCTCGATTTCTAATTGACTCTTCATTTTGGCAAGTCGACACTCAACGCTGATAAACTTCATAGTATTTCTAATATACTTTATGCATTATAGAATACCTGGTTTTGCATATTATGCAACTGTATTTGCCTTAGGTATCTTTAAAAGCTTCTAAAGCTAACCTAAAAATCCTCAACTCTGATTCGGATTCTTTGTACCTACATACATATCATTGGAAACATGTTAGAAGCACCCCAAAGGTCATGTGCACAGAGGCGAGTTTGAATTAACGCTCTCGTTTGCTGTCTGTCCTAACATCAGGTCCCATTTTGAGCCTGTTCTTCCTTTCCTTAGACCCGTCTTGCCGACATGGTTCTGATTACTAACCCTAATAAATTGTGAATAAGCTGCAGAATGGAGCTAAAAGAAAGGGTTGAGTTCCCCATCCTGAGCAGCCCAAACGCCCCCTCCTAAGAAAACATGAATTAATTCCTAAAGTCCTCTGAAGCCAAAGGTTTGTGGAATGATAAATATTTTCATAGGAAGCACGGCTCTTCCTGAGTTTATCGGCGCTCGTTTCATTACGGGCCGGCCAGCGTTAACCCCCCGGTTTTAGGGTGAAGCTGAAGGCCTTGAACTCGGGTTCTGCTTTGAATAGTCAACCGATCCTCTGCTTCCAGATTGCAGATGGAAGATAACCTTGGTCGTAATGTGCTAAATATTTAGCCAGTGCCCATAGAGGTATTCCCAAAGTCTCGGGAGGCTCACGCAAGTGAATGTGATCGGAAGCGCAAAGCCGTTTTTGCCACATCATCGTGCAGTCGTGACTGTGGTTTCCAGTCCAAAACCTTGGACTTCTGAAGTTTTCTTTGAAAAAAAGGGGTTAAAGTTTTTTTTAATTAATATATTATTTATTTAGTGATTTAAAAATACCCCTACCCCTAAGTATAACATTTTGACAGGTAACTCACCCTGCGTAAAGATAACGTTTTTTTGCCTTTTATTGATAAAATGGGTGAAAAATAACATAGACTTACAGTAGATTAAAGGAGGGACACAAGACATATCTAGAGACCAGAATATTGAGAAGAAGAGTGACATAAATGCCCAAAATCTGGGAGCAAAAAATTCCCCTGTGATGAATTCTTATAGTCTTAGTTATACATAATGAGCTTCCAAACGCAAGTTTGTGAGGGGCTTGTTTATCTTGGCCTGCCAATCATATATCTAGGATATATACTCCTGAGTCCCGAGCATGACTGATGTGCGCATTTTCCATTTCCCTTTTTGATTTGTAACTAGTAGCACCTAATAAACAACAAAAAATCATGTTTCATGTTATTCATATTTTTGAGACGTTACAGACATTACACCAGAGTAATGATCAGCATCATCCAATCACTGTCAGCCATGTTCAAATAAAGTGATCCATTATAAATGGTGAATCTATGTACTGATGATCATTGTCCCATGTGTGTCAAACATGTTGAGTGATCCAAAAATCTGATTTTAGGACTGCATAGAGTGCTATAGTATGCACCCTTGCTCACTATTTAGTGAATGACTTAACCTCCAGTGTGCTGTCTGTATGCACTGATCTCAGAACAGTTATAGGAGAGCTATAGGATGCTCCCTTGCTCCCTATTTAGTGCATTACTTAACCTCCAGTGTGCTGTCTGTCTGCACTGGTCTCAGAACAGTTATAGAGAGCTATAGGATGCACCCTTGCTCACTATTAGTGAATGACTTAACCTCCAGTGTGCTGTCTGTATGCACTGATCTCAGAACAGTTATAGGAGAGCTATAGGATGCTCCCTTGCTCCCTCTTTAGTGAATGACTTAACCTCCAGTGTGCTGTCTGTCTGCACTGGTCTCAGAACAGTTATAGGAGTGCTATAGGATGCTCCCTTGCTCCCTATTTAGTGAATGACTTAACCTCCAGTGTGCTGTCTGTCTGCACTGGTCTCAGAACAGTTATAGGAGAGCTATAGGATGCACCCTTGCTCACTATTTAGTGAATGACTTAACCTCCAGTGTGCTGTCTGTTTGCACTGGTCTCAGAACAGTTTGAAATGCACCTTATTTTCATCCTAACTCCATATAAAGCCTCAGAAAGACACATTTTTCAGCTTTTGGAATAAGCAATTGATTCTCAATTTGATATTGCACAGTAAATATAGGATTTCTAAGGAAAAATGTGCTGAAGTACACGTTAGTGTACACTGTGTTTATCAACCTGGTGATTCGTGATAAATCGCTCAAATTAAAAAAATGGCATATCGGATGAAACTAGAGACTCTAAACTTTTGACTCAAACAGGTTGTAAAAACGTACTAAGATTTCTTACCAGATGTAGTTTTGTTGGTGTTTCTGCTCCGCCGTGATCAGCGCCATGTTGTTTTGTCCATAGGTCAATAGTTTAACCCTTTACTGACAGCACAGAGTCTCCTGAACTCAGATCAGTTGATTTAAATTAAATTAAATTATGCATTGTGCATAGGAGAGATGGCTGCTTCCCTCCCAGCAGTTACAATTCTTCCAACATCCCTCCACCTCCCAATCTCCACCTTTAAATCTCATAACGCCTATACACATCACGCCAAATCCGTTTACCTTAATCCGCTTCAGGACTATATGAACCAGTGAACTTGTGAATTATCTCAAAGTTGATGTTGATTTAATTTTAAGGGTAATAGTTTATAAATTCTCAATCTTGAGAATTTGTATCAATGAACGGATTAAATTGAAGTGTTTAATATAAACAAATTACATACTGTTTTTATGATATGGTTAGAAACAAAATTTCCCTCATAAAGGTTAAATACATTTCTGACACTGCTTCAGACTAGAGGTTGACCAATATCGGTTTTACCAATTAATCGGTGCCGATAGTTGCTTTTTGTAACTATTGTTTATCGGAATAAAACAACCGTGATCGTCGCCGATAGTTTCGTTTTTTTCTGACATTTTCCTCTGTGGCCAAAACCCTTCACCCTTGTATATATATTTAGACTATATAAAGCTTAATATGTTGAATATTTTCATATAGACATTGTTGAACGTTTATTTATGTAACCTTTATTGATTGTTGATTTTGACTGACAGTGTTGCTAGAGAAAAGGAAGAAAGTATTTTATAATACGGACAATTGGGAAGTAAACTCTGTTGAGTTATTATTGTAAAGCATTTTCGATGATTGTAAGAGTGCATGTTTTGCTTGATTCCCAGTGTCTATTTGGCTTGTTTATAGTTAAAATACCCATGTTATGCACAAAATATTCATTTTCTTTTTCCTGGTTATTATTGGGATTTTGGTTGCATAATAAACCTGGATCTGGGATTTTTCTCATTTTGGACTCTTGTAGCCTCTGCGTCAGCGGCCATGATAGTAAGGAAAGACTAAGAAAATATTTTAACATTCAAGAAATCTTAAAAACTATCGGCCCATGCTCAGCCCCAAAGTCCGTCGACCCACCGGGAAAATGCCCGGTATGCCAGATTACCAGTCCAGCCCTGGCCACACAAAAGGTTCGCTGTCCTTTTCTGTATATCGCGGCACTGTTTTGTGGTCTGTTCTGCATAATGCGGCGGCTCATTTGAACTTATCTGGGCAGTCTTGCCGCCGACACACCGGGCCGCTTGGTTCTCCCGATGGCCAGTCCGCCCCTGATCGGCACCCAAAGTGTGTCGGCCCACCGGGAAAATGCCCGGTATGCCAGATTACCAGTCCAGCCCTGGCCACACTAATATGTTTCCCTTGGATATTTTGCAATGTTTACGCCTCTCATCCACACTCAACAAAGACTTTTGAAAACGCTCTCCATGATCACATACTTTGGAAAACCAAGATGTTCGAAAACTAAATCGGATAAGTACCTTAGAATACAGTTCTGTTGAATGTTGTTTTGATTTTAAAAGAATAGTTACGGTCTTGTGTCCAAACTTTATATAAATGCCTCACTTTGATCAAACTGAGCTTCATGTTGCTATAAAGTCCTGAAACAACAAGAGTCTCTGATTACAATCGAACTTCATGTAGTAATATGAGGGCAAAGTTCAAAGTTGGGCTGCAACAACTAATTGATAAAATTGATAATTATCGATATATTTATAATCGATTATTTTCTATGTTTTTTACCACATGCGATTCTCCGTTAAACTTCACTGAGCACTGAGCAAGGATCAAGCATTCACGTCAATCAAACCATTCACAATGGAGAAATGGAGCATCATCATATTGATTAAACTCATGCAATATCATACCTCTACTTCAGTTTCAATAATCATTTGTGCAGCTCTCATGCATATCACAGCGATGTCTCAGAGGGGTGTATTGGGGGGTGTGCCGGATTTAAAAGTGTTTTAGAGGGTTTCTCCTCCTCATTTGAGCACATTATACAATGAACAACAATGCTATTATCAGCTTGAGAGTGAATCCGCTAATAATGCTAAGGGTCCTGATATTCGATAGTCCTCCTGATAATGTAATGTCTGATTTCACATGTAAATTTGTACCATAGCAAACATTATTTTACTGGATCTCTCTGCCATCCAACTGAGGTAGAATCCATATGCAAGGAGTTTATTAAACACAGCAAACAAATCAAAGTCGTTAGGCAGAGACGTAGTTGATTAAGAAGGCAAAGTAGTCGATACACAAGTAAGCAGTCCAATTAGGCAAACAGAGCAAATTTACTCAAAAAAATGAGTAAATAATGGCATAAACGCTTGGTAAGGCAGTGAAACTGGCAATACTTCGCAAGGTAACAATGGCAAGGCATGGCTTTATATTTGATATAAACAGGAAGTCACCATAGAAGAAATGGTTCAGTGTCAGTATTCGGGAGAGGGCTCCTTCTGGCGGTCGGCTGAAGGGATAGCAGCCTTATTTGTTACAGCTTGTCTGATTTGCACAAAATTTTGTCTAGAAAACAATGGACGCACAATCCATGCACAACTCCCCACGCGCCCCACCGAGAGCGAGAACCACACATTATAGCGATCACAAGGAGGTTGCACTATGTGACTCTACCCTCCCTAGCAACCAGGCCAATTTGGTTTCTTAGGAGACCTGGCCGGAGTCACTCAGCACGCCCTGGATTCGAACTCGCAACTCCAGGGGTGATAGTCAGCGTCAATACTTGCTGAGATACCCAGACCCCCAGTTCATAAAATTATTAACAAAATAAAAAAATCTGAAATTTGGTTGATTTGACATGGAATAAACCTACATTATGTTTAATAAATGCTATGTCAAATTATTATATATATAGGTTATTTGTACTGGTCATTCAATCCAACACAAACATTTAATTTATTAAATAACCATGTGTTAATGTCTATATTTGCATAAACCCGTGAATTAAAGCTGAAGTATGGAATTTCAGCGACACTAGCGCCACCGACTGGAATTGCAAAAATTAACAGTGTTTTCAAATCCACTTCCTGAATACAACACTTTTCTGCCGTTGATCAAACAAAGAGATAGTCCCGCTCCCAACTCATGCCATTGGTCGAGTAATGCTGTTGGGCCGGGTCTAAACAGGCCGCTCATAAAACAAAAATGGGAATTTTTATAGCACCACAGAGACACAGTGTTTACAGATTTCAAGACATTTTATCTCTGAATGGTTTAATTTTAGTTGTCTCTAGTGTGGTCAAGAGTACCGGTACTTCGGGACCAAGTCGGTACTACAATAAAAAAGATTTAATGATGCCAGTGATTCTACAGTGCCGGCAGTACAGAGCACAGACTCTTACTGACACATGACTGCATTGTAGCTGGAGGGGTGGTGGCGTAGTGGCTAAAGCAAATAACTGGTAATCAGAAGGTTGCTGGTTTGATCCCCACAGCCACCACCATTGTGTCCTTGAGCAAGGCACTTAACTCCAGGTTGCTCCGGGTGCACTGTACGTTGCTTTGGATAAAAGTGTCAGCCAAATGCATAAATGTAAATGCCTTACTGTAACCTCGATATTTGCTCTTCTTAAGAAAAGTTGAAATTAACTTTTGTGGTAATCAACATTATGCCACAAATACTGTCAGTTGCATAAATCAGTCCTAGCCACTGATAGCTGCACAAAAATATCTACCACAGGTTTAAATGACATACGTAGCACAATATATTTACCATCACACAGCCCCAGCGCTAATGTTAATACTGTTTTAATTGGTTTTAAGACAGTAATTTCATTAGCAATAGAGCAGCTAATAGTCTAGAACAACTTAACGCCAAAGTCCTACCAGTTTTTTATCGAGGATTAACTAAATTCTTTCTCTGTCTCATAATCGATTTCTAAAGGTGCTGACTGAAATAGCTGGACTGTATACAATCTAAACAAATTAGTTCTCTAGAATAAGCATTCATTTTCCACCTCTCTGCCGCTCGGACAAGTTTACACATGCTAACCGCCCCGAGGGAAAATAAGCAGGAAATATCTCAACAGGTTTCTTTGATGAAGCCATATATCATTCACTGACTGTCCTCAACCATGTAGGCCACAAGTTTTGACATTAGCAACTAACCGTGTCTAAAGGTTAAAGTTAAGAGCTTCTAACGGAATAAACTATTTAACGCTGAATTTCTCCACCACGTACCGTTAACAAACGGAATTGCATATCTAGAGACCAGAATGCCATAGAAATTTCAGAATGGACTCCTCATAGCAACAATCCAGAACATTGTAGAAATGCCCTAGCAACCACCCAGAACATCCTAGCAACCATAGAGTACATCAGTGACCTGTCAACTACCCCCCACGTGGAAACACTGCTCACGTTTCTCCAGAAAATTGTAATATCTAGTTTCAACTTCAGCTTGTAAAAGCAAAAGGAAAGCAAGCATACAAGGGATGCTTATAATGAAAGTAAAATAATCAATACGTTTAATATTTCATATCAAAGGAGAGGTTTGCTATAGTGAAATGTTAAGATGTGAGATGTTGCTCATCATTGTAATGTCGGTGTACTGCTTGATTTCTGCTGTTTGATCAACGGTGGCTCATTGGGATTTTAATGCCATCTAATCAACATTATGCCACAAATACAGTCAATCAAGCTTAATTTGTATTGGACCCGGAACATTCCTTTAAAGGGGTCATATAATGAATGGTACATGCACTTTTTCAAGTTGATTGTACTGAAATGTGTGTTGGCTGTGCCTGTACACAACCATCCTATTATGATAAAAATCCATCCAGTGTTTTTGTTTTAATCTCCTTATATATTTTCCCCTGCCTCAAATCGAGCCGTCACACGGTCGGACGCCCCTCCCAGGATTGTTGATTGACAGCAGTGTTTCAACACAGACCCGCCCTCGCTCGTGAGCGAGCTGTCAATCATAGTCCATCATCATTGTTGATACACTGGAGCAGAATGGCGCCTATAAGCGATTGTGGTGTCCTGTTCTTCGGTGTAATAACGAACACAGCAGTCATTTTGATGTTCCTAAATCTGAACCGCTGAAGACGCAGTGGCTGAGTTTTGTTTACGATGGGAATATTCCCCACGAGCAACGTCAGTGCGTTCATGTTTGCGCGAATCATTTTTCACCAGACTGCTTTATAAACGAGGGTCAGTATAAAGCTGGTTTTGCTAAGAAGGGGCGGGGTGACCAAAGCTCATTATCATTTAAAGTCATGAGAGCTGTTTTTGAGCAGGTAAAATTAGTGTTTTCTTAAAATACTAATGAGAATTTTTAATAAAAGTATATTACAAAGTTTTCATTTAGACCCTAAAGATTCATATTAACTTGTACAAACATGGCATTATATGACCCCTTTAATACATAGTTACCTAATATGTTTGGTTGGTCATTTTCAGCAAAAACAATTATATTGGGATATGAAAGTACTCATACTGTGATATATTATTTTGGTCGTACCACACATACCCCCCACTTCGTGCAGGCCAGATGTGTTACCTAGGAACTGAGTGTCGTCTGACCGTTCACCTCACCCCTTGTCCCTCATAAGATGGCTTCTGGGAGGTCCACCAGCTGTCCCCATCCCTGACCCGTTTCTCGGGGCACCGCTCAGGGGGTGAAGGGTCTGGTAGACCTGGAGGAGAGCGGCAGTAGAGGTGGGGGGAGGGGTTGGTTGGAGAAATTTGGAGCTGATGGGGCAAATGTCTGAATGCAGGGGGTCGATTTCACCTAAGTCTGGGGTTTTGGGTGGGAGAGTTACACACAAGCTGGCATGAAAGGTGGCTTTCTCCTCTCGGAGGCTGTCATGTGGAAAGCTGAGCCCACCATGGCGGGCGGTTTGTGTTACACATAAACATGGTGGCCGGCAATGTGTGCTTTTTAATAACGGCAGCCATTAAAATAAAAGTCTTCCGAATAGAAAACTGATAGCTTGGTGTTAGTCAGATATTTCCGCTCAGTGTTTTGTGTGTGCTAACCCATTTTACCCCTTTCGGTGCTACATAAGAATCATAATTCTTGCTTGAAGGGATAGTTTACCCAAAAATGAAAATGCCCTCATCATTTACTCGCCCTCATGCCATCCCAGATGTGTGACTTTCTTTCTTCTGCTGAACACAATGATTTTCATACGAATATTTGAGCTCTGTAGGTCCATATAATGCAAGTCAACAGGATCCAGAACTTTGAAGCTAAAAAAGCAAAAGTGGTTACAATCATGTCTTCAGAAGTGACATGATAGGTGTGAGTGAGTAACATAAATATTGAAGTTCTTTTTGACTATAGATTATCCTGCCCAGTAGGTGGCGATATGCACATATAATTCAGTTCACCAAAAACAAAAGAAAAATGTGAAAGTTAAAGTGGAGATTTATAGTAAAAAAAGGACTTAAATATTGATCTGTTTCTCAACCCATCATTTCACTTCTGAAGACTTGGATTAAACCACTGGAGCCTTGTGGATTACTTTTATGCTGCCTTTATGTGCTGTTTTTAGCTTCAAAGTTCTGTTCCCTGTTGACTTGCATTGTATGGACCTACAGAGCTGAAATACTCTTCTGATAATCAAAGAAGGAAAGTCATATCTTCGATGGCAAGAGGGTGAGTAAATGGTCTGGGAATTTTCCTTTTTGGGTGAACTATCAGCAAATCAGGATTTGGATAGATTAGGAGTATATTGCCTGTACTCCTTCATAAATATGTGTTAAAAATAAATCAGTTCAATTATAGCACTAGGACTGGGTGGAATGATGGTAGAAAAACATAAATGGTCGAGAATTTGCCGTAGTGTAGATATATTCAAACACGGGTATTAATAAGCACGACTACTTAACATTGTTTAAAATCATGGCGTAATTTGAAAATACATAAGTAGACGTGTCCCAAACACACTGTCATTTAGAATTGTTAATTTGATGTGCGGTTACAGATGTATTTCAGCTATTTTACGATGGCTTTGAATGTGGTTAACCAATCGGAATATAGTTTGAACTATCTGTTTTATATTATTAGTTTTATGGTTTTGAATCCTTTGTTACATGATGTAAAGTTAGTGTCGAATGTTTTTGGTCCTTGAAGTTCCAAATAATACGATAAAATTATCAACTGAGATGAAGTAAAGTTTTTAATTTGTAAGTTTTTTTATTCACTGTATTATCTAACCCGGTCTCAAGTCGTAACAATAGTACAATAAGGTTAGATTGTAAGAAATTGTATGATTTGGCTCCTACAAAATCGTACGACTTTTACATTATCGAAATAAATAAACGAAACAACAAACAATAGTTTAACGATTTTTCCAAAGTGAGTGATTCTCACGAAACCCGTCAAGAAAACGGACAAAAAATTTAAAATTGACTCTGCGGGCATGCAAGATTAATGTATTATTTTTGACAAAATATGAATAACTACAGTCTTGACCAACACAAAATAGGTATCGTATGAAAGCTTAGAAGCTGTACTTTCCAATGAATGCCGACAGTTTGACCAACACTAAACAAGTGCTTTGAAATTTTCAGACGTGTTCTGTTTTGTTAATTTATGAAATAAAATTGCACTGTACATACAGTATTATTGTAATCAGTAAAAACATCAAACTCATCAAATAGCCATGTGTCATATGTTGTTGGAAAGCTCTCAATGAGTAGAAATACAACCAGTCTATTTGTTTTACTGACTGACAAAATATAGCGAGTAATAGCTAAGTATATGTCTTTGACAATTATGTTGGTGTTGCTTTTATGCAGCATTTTCGCTTATAACATCAACAGTTAGTTATAACAACAGAACATGCCATACTTAGAGGAGGTGATTATATTTCAAATTGGATGCATTGATCATTAGATAATCCTAACAAAGCACAAAGTTGCATATGGCCACCAGGAGATGGCGCCAAGTACATGACACATGCTCGGTGATGACTCAAATGGCACAGAATGAAGCTCATTCTGTGAAAATCATGTCTGCATGCTATGGAAACCATTAGTCATTGTTGTGTTTGCTTGTGTAATTAGTTCTTATTTTAAGTAATTAATTAAACATATTTTTTCAAATTGTGATAGTGAGAATAGCATAATGACCATCATTTTTACGAATTGGGAAGTAAATTATGCTTAACTGTCACTAAATTAATGTCATGATGGAAAAATCTCTATGGCCTTAAAATAGGCTTCATTTTATATATGGAATAGGAGCAGGACATTTTCTTGACAGGGAATTTTCCCTAAGTGTAACCCCCATTCCCAAACGCTTCGTTTCATTAAATGTTCATTTTTGGGCGAATTAGGTGAAAAGTGTATTAAGAAAGAAGGGTTCTCATGCTCTTCTGTGCTGTAGCATTGATGAAATCCCTGGACAGTGAGGTAAGCGGAGACGCATCTCAAGGGGCCATTACTAGGCTGTTATCCCCCCATCTCTCCATTAGCGGACTAAAGACTGGCCGCGTGTGGCCGAACGGCTTTATTTACGAGACTCAGAGACAAGCTCTGGCCCCAAAGGCAAGCAGCCATAGACAAGCTGTGTGGAGGAGTGTTTAGTTTGTGCATGTGTGTTCAGCTTAGCGCTTCAGTTGAAATACTCCCAAGACAAGCACAGCAAACTGTAATAAAACAAGCTAGCTAGAGCAAGATTCATGATTGGAATGAATGAGAATATTTAACAAATGTCAAACACGTCACTGAACTGTAACGAGGGAAAGTGTCAGAATCTAAACAACATCTGCACATGCCTTCAATCATTTCTAGCTGACAAGTTTGATTAAAATTCTGTCATCATTTACTTACCCTCATGTTGTTCCAAACCATGTGACTTCCTTCCGTGAAACACAAAAGGAGATGTTAGGCAGAATGTTCAAGCTGCTCTTTTCCATACAATGAAAGAAGAGGGTGATTTATTCTGTCAAGCTCGAAAAAGGACTAAAAAGTCACCATAAATGTAAGCCATATATTTTGGATTTTGCACTTAACCGATTAATCGGCCAATAGTTTTTAACATCTTAGTCTTTCCTTACTATGAAAGGCACAGACACAGAGGCTACAAGAGTCCAAAATAAATAAAATCACAGATGCAGTTGATTGTTCAACCAATATACCAATATCCACATAAAGTGGGACTTTAGACTATAAACGAGCCTGAAACACACCAGGGACTCTTATTTTGAAATGACAGCGACTTTGCTTCATTACAACACACTAAATTACAACTCTTATTACAACTCTGAATTAACACAGGAATAAAAAAGAAAAATTATAAAGATTATCGGGGTGATTTTCATGAAATCTGTCAAGAAAATACAAACAAATAAGAAATGTTACATTTAGAAAATTAATTCTATTTTATTTTTTATACATTGTGGCTATTTTAATTTCAGGTACAAACATTTTAACCCCCAATTCCTATTACTGCAGTGAAAAAGATATTAAGATTATTAAGGTTATTTAAAATATTAGTTTTTATACATCATATAAGTACTCCCTTGGCAGTGCCTTTTATTTTCATTAAATTTAATTTTGTATTAACTCTAATACAGTAAAAAAAATTATTGTTGCGGTAATGAAAAACCTTATTGAAAACGATGGAAATAGTAAAAGTAAAACATCTAAATGCATTGCAGTAATGAGAATTTAGGGAGTTAAATGTGCTTAAGTGTCCTGAAAATAATGCCACCATGCAGTCTCACAGGTCCTAAATGTAGGCTTCATTATTTTTATGCAAAATATAATTTCCTATTTTTTTATTTGATTTATAGTTAAATATGTCCAGCAGATTTTCTTGACAGGTTTTGTGAGGATCATCTATTGGTTAACATTGACTCACTCAAATACAGTATGACTTAATGAAAACTTGGTTTATATAATATACAGTGTTAACATTGTGTTACAATTAACATTGTGTAACGTTAGCCAGCTGGTAGGTAGCTCTGCAGTGTGTAAACCTCAATAGGCGCACTAGCGACAGATGTTAGAGGCTGTAACCTTTAGCCTCCTTGTTAGCGCGACCGCCTCCCATGCCAGAGATGCCGGTTCGAATCCTGCTCAGAGCGGGTTGAGTAGAACCGGTTACAGTGGTGCCGTGACCCGAATGGGAATGAGGTGTAGGAGGGTGAGTGTAATGGTTGGTAGCTGTGCAGTGTGTAAACCGCACTCTCCTGGACTCAAGAGGCGCACAAGCGACAGATGTTAGAGGCTGTAACCTTTAGCCTCCTTGTTAGAGCGACCACCTCCCATGCCAGAGATGCCGGTTCGAATCCTGCTCAGAGCGGGTTGAGTAGAACCCAAGCCCGTAGACAGGGGGGGTTCGAGTGGTCCCCCCCCCACTACCAAAGGTCCAGAATTTAAGTCGTTTTTTTTTTTTCATGTGATTATTGTCATCATTGTTTTAATCAATGCTTGTGACAAATATTCTGGATTGCTGTTTCAAATTAATATGATTTAATATTGTAGCTGGACATGTGTGTGCCGCGCGTGCAGTTCAGTTCTCGCAATACACTTTTCAAAGCAACGGTGAAGAAGCATCGCCTCTGAATGATGGGGGGGTTTATATATATATATATATATATACCTGTATATATTTTTTTTTTAATTAAAAGGATTTCTATATTTTATACACTCAATAATCTACAATATAATAGCCATATAAACGTAGCGTAATTAGCTCAAAATAGCTTGAGGTCACCAGTCACCTCATGTGAATGTGAATGTGAACGGTCGGCCAGCACTCTCCGGAGACTGAACACATTCATGCGTAGCAGCATGGGAGAGGACCGCTTGTCATCCCTGGCCCTCATCCATACACACTATGACATGGCAGTCAACCTGGATGAAGCTGTGACCATATTCTCCAAATTGCACCCAAGAAGATTGGAACTGACCAGTGTACTAAATCCATAAGTGTCAAGACAAATACAGCAACAAGCAAAGAGGCATTGACAGAGAGTCAAGAAATGATGACGAGAAGAATTATTATTGATATTTCAGTAAAGTTCATTAAATCTATTCTGTTGTTAGTGTGGTCTTTAAACTTATGAACTGTGTATGGACTGACAAAGGTGTTACATGAGGAAGCATTTGACAACAATGCAGTAAATATTTTAGGTGCATCAAAAAGCGTGCTCGTTAACCAGCAGACAAGCTAATCCAGCACAAATGAGTGCATAAAAGGTCACCAAAATGAAGTATTTGAACCTCATAATTAAATACAAAAGGAGGAGAAAAACTGCAAAAAGGTCCACTTTTTGAAAAAAAGAACCCTCCCTTTCAATAGGCTGGCTACGGACCTGGAACCGGTTACAGTGGTGCCATGACCCGAATGGGAATGAGGTTTAGGAGGGTGAGTGTAATGGTTGGTAGCTGTGCAGTGTGTAAACCTCACTCTCTTGGCCTCAAGAGGCGCACAAGCGACAGATGTTTGAGTCTGTAACCTTTATCCTCCTTGTTAGCGCTGTATGTCATAGTATACTGTATGTATTTAAAATGTCATTTTAAATACATACAGTATACTATGACAATTTTTATGTTTGTGTGAGAGGGGAAACGCTGGGTTTTGCTTTCAATGTCTTGAATACTCTTTTTAAGAAAATTTCGTTAGAATTATAGTAGCCAGTTCTTTGGTTTAACTTCTCAAAATCCTTTTTGGAACTGGACTACCTGCCCCACTGAAACCCCTGTGCGAGTTTAAAGGAAATGAAAGAGCAGATGGCTGCTCACAATCTGTCTGGAGTTGGGCCTCAGAAGTGCTGCATTGTTGTAGTGAGGTCACCGTGTCTCGCAGTTTCCCTTTAGGCAGCGTAGCGGTCACCCGCGAACCTGTTGCCCCGCAGAAAGAGTGCCATATGGGATGTAGCCCTTGGCTGCTGGTCAGAGACCAGTTTGATGGCTTTGATTGAATGGTTTAGATCACAGCTTGGGTCTGATGTGCTCTAGATCCCACAGCCATATGGCAACGCTACGGTTCCTGACTCGTTTCAAAGATAGCGACCTGCTCCTTTAACCCGAACTCTAACATCCTGTAATACTCCTGTCATGGCCATGGAGAGCAGTGGTTAATGTCTTCAGTGTACATCACTGTAAAGTTTAGACTAGTGGTTCTCAGCAATAGCGTTGACAACTTTTTGCCACGTGACACTCTGAACGCTTCAATACTGGACGTTTCGCAAAGTGAGAAGTTCGGCTGGAGGGAGGTGGGGTCCCCCTTTCCACTTCAATATGGGACACAATGCATTCTATATGGGATGTTTCATTGATTTGGGACAATAATTGTCCAGTATGGGATGTCTTCATTTTGGCCAAAATACAGGCTGTCCTGGCTAATATGGGAAAGTGGGCAACCCTAATTGGCTACCCAACACAGTACCAAAATTGTTAATTATACGTCATATACATCATTGTTTCAAGGAATCGTTCAATTAAATATGAAAAATTATGACATTATTTATTTGTGTATACACTGTCATTCCAACAGACAGTTTTTCTGCAGGTCTGAAAGAAATATAAAAAGTCTTAAATTGTCCTTTTACAAATTAAAGCATTAAAATTTTATTAAATTCATAAGGTCGTGGTATAAATGTGTTTTAGGGATTATGAATAGCCCCATACCGAATTTGCAGTCTCTATGACAAACTCTATATTGCCACCACCAATTCAAAAATGCACTTTTCTTTAGTGTGTATCTTTTGAACCATTTGTCCTAGAAATTATTTTTTCAATTAAAAAACTTCAATTAAAACATCACAGTGGCCGCCATCTTGGATTATGACGTTTATCGTTTATTCGCCACTATTCCTTCACACTTTGCCCTATTTGCCTACACAGTGGCTCAAAATAATCTCCAGATTGATCTGCACAGAATGAATAATTTCAAAATTTTATTTTGTTGAAAAGTTATGTTAATACAAATTTAATGAGGTAGACATAAAACAGGAAGTGAGGCTATATCTTGCCAATGGTGTGTCGTATCAAAACAAAACTTGGTATGCTTCATCGGGACCATGATCTGAAGGTACATGCAAAGGTTGGTTACAGCGCCACCTATGGGTCAAGAAATGTGAAAAATTTAAATTTTTACCTGTAACTTTTGAACCGAATGTCCTAAAATCATGAGTTTGTTGACTATGGATTCCTTGGGTCATGAGGATTTCAAGGATACCCATTTATACTTTTTTCCATATCAGCCATACTTCCTCTCTGGCACATTGATTTTTACCAAAAAGTGAAATATCATTTGAATGCAGAAATTTGGTATGCATCAATGACATCATATCCTGGACATACCAGGAGTAGTTTGGAGACAGCGCCACCTATAGTTCAAAATATGCTGACTCCAACCTTGGTATGTCTTTTTGCCATTCGTGAATCATTTCAACTGAGTGGCACAGTGTGTACATTTATGTAAATTTATATTATTGGCTAATCTAGGAAAATAGATGTAGACTGCAGAATCATAGGGAGGTTCTTATAACAAAAGATTAAAAAAAATAATAAATGCTCCTTTTGTTGAGCTTCCAGATTTATGACCAAATGTATTTGAATAAAATCTTGTTTTAACATGTTTGTTGGTGATAACATTTATTTAATTCCAGAGCTTTAAATATATTTTTTGGTGTTGTTTAAACACTACTCAGTAGTGTTGTAGAGGAATATAGCTGATACAAAGGGTCTGATCAGGAGGTTAAAGTTATTTCCACATTCTAGTGGTTTGGGGCAGAGCCTTATTATGTAACTTTTTGTAAAATGATTTAAAAATGTATGTAGATCTGTTAAGTTGCATTTGGATGAGATCTCTTAAGTTGCATTTGGATGAGATCTCTTAAGTTGCATTTGGATACTTTGAAGTGTTACTACTGTATACGGTACATATCCTTAGGCATTTAGAGAGCGACGCGATGACATTTTGTGCCCTTAAATTTAATCCTTAAATTTCCTTTAGTTGGTCTTAAAATGGTCTTTAAAAAGTCTTAAATATTGCTTCATAAAACCTGCAGAAACCCTGAACAGATTGTTATTCAATGATAATTTAAGTGAAGGAACAGATTGAAATTGAAGTCGTTATTCACTGAAAATCTTCCTCTCTAGCAAAGATCACATTCAGCTCGTGTTCAAGTCCAGAAATCTAAAATAGCGTGTCGTGTTCAGCTGCTATACATACGTGAACCAGGGAGTATTTTCTTCTTATGTTATAACTATATATGTATAACTATAATGTATTATTTATTTTGTAAATGCACAAACAGCAGCAAAAGCGTCATTGATCATCCTTACACGTGGAACAAACCTGGGCGAAATATTGCATTAATGTTGAGATACATTTTCACAGAAACATAGAAGAGTTTGATTGAATGAATGGCTTCTGACATCAACAATAGATTTGTTTTTTAAAATTAAAAAGCCTTGATTAGTTACAATTTGTTATTTGCATTAAGCATAGTTTTCCGACTATCTCTATCAGACTTGCAACCCACCCGTTGAGAACCTCTAGTGTTGACAGTCTCGTTGATATTTTCATACTGAAGTTGTCATGCTGAAGCGCACGCTGGATAAAGAGCGATACACATGTGACAGCGCACAGTGATGTATGATGTAAGGCATTGTGTGGAATATGATAGCCGTGAAAAAAGCAGATGCTTGCAGAACAGCGGTGAGGCCAGGTGAAGTACTGTGGACCGGCCGTGCCCCGTCCATGGTTTGTTTTAGCTCAGTTTACCCCTGTTAAAGGGGGTAGAGCATTCTTTCCCATGCCCTCTCACTCCGGGACGCGCTCATATCAGGAAACACACACCAAATCACTGGAACTCAGGGAGGAAGTCAGGGTTCCTATGGGCGGCCCATGTTCGCTGTCTCACATTCTGCCTTTGACTTTCTCTCTCGTTCTTTGTCCACATTTGCATTTATTTTCTTTAGAAACATTTGTGTTATCAGTAAGACTCTTTCTCGCCATCTGTGGTGCGTCAGCAGGTGTTAAAATTCGTTGGAATGAATCTCTGCATCTTTGACCTGGAGAAGAGCTTATTTAGTTTTCTTCAAACAAACAGGAATGCGTGTGTTTATACTAAATTAAAGGGATAGTTCACCCAAAAATCATACATCAGTTATCTTTTACTCACCCTCATGTTGTTCGAAACATGTTTTTTCTTTCAAGGAACAAAAAAGAAGATATTTCATGTCCATGTTGCTTGTTTCCATACAACAAAAGTGGGTTGTAACTGGTCTCTTGAAGCACCAAAAATGACCATAAAAATATTCAATATTAAAAATAAATATTGCTGCATTAATAACATCAATATTTACATACTCATATTTGTACTAAAATGTTTCATTAGAGCTGTCAAAGGTAACGCGTTAATGCATGCTATTAATTATTATTAAAGTTTAACGCGTACATTTTTCATAATCGCGATTAACGCATTTACCATAATAAAGCATAAACCAGCATATACACTGATCAGAGCATATACACACATCACAAACACACACAACATCCATGTCAACCACACCCAGTAATCAAATGATGGAGAAAGGACATCTTAACACTATTTGTTACACAAAACAAGCCAGTATAGTATTTTTACTTTTTATTGTATGAAAAGTATTTTTCAGTTTAAGACGCAATTTGATTACAACAGAAGCATGTCAAGTCTTAATTATCACAAAAATGCAGATTGAGACGTTGTTTGCAAATTTGTTTGTTTTTTATGTGGAGTTTAAAGTGGCACTGGATGCTGGCATTGACGTCCTGACGCGAATCATGAATGCAGCTTCACGATTGCTGTAGCAAAGTGGTTAGCCACAGTCTGTGGAGGATGAGAGTTTAAGAGATTTAATACACATTAAAACTAATATGCAACCTATGGTTAAGACTAGTGCTGTCACTTGACCAGAAAATTATGCGATTAATCACGATTAAAAAAAAATATCATCGTTAGTTGCGATTAATCGCAGATTTTGAAAGTGCTGAAATGTTTCTCTTTTCCTGTCACAATGAACTTATTTCCTTCTTAGAAAACGCTTCTTGGAAGGCTTTGATAGGAAAAATTTCATTTTATTTCAGAGTATTCGAGTTTATTCACAATTAACTATGACAAATTATACGATTAATCGCAATTTAAAATGTTAATCGACTGAAAGCACTAGTTTTAATACATTAAATATTTCTCACAGAGATTTCTGTGAACATTTTTGTCTGTTATGATGCAAATCTAATGTATTATTTAGTGAAAATGTTCACTGACCATTGATCTCCCATGTATTCATGATAGGGCACGAGAGCAACAGTTCATGCAGACCCCTCATGACATTGGGGCGTTCAAGCGAAAACTTATTTATCTAAAAACAGGTCCTCTACAGCGACAGAACACAACACATCTGCACACAGAACAGAGAACAGAACTTACTAAACATGTCTGAAGAGTTTATAGTCAAAAAGTTGATGCATTTCTATGCCCAGCCTTATATTTTTGAACCTTTTTGGACTGTTGCCAGTTCCCAGTGGACGGAGTTACCCACACGATGCCGAAAATAGAAAACAAGTGATGGATAGAATGTGCCATCGCTCGTCACTGCTGGTTAGGACAAAAACTATGATTACCATAGAAAATATACCTTTTATCGTGTGTCATTTGACGTCAGATTAGTACATGGTGTGACTGTGGTGGCATGTAGCCTCTATGTTTCTGTTTGATTTACGAGTACAAAATAATAAGGCTGGGCATAGAAATGCATCAATTCTTCAACTACAAACTCTTCAGACATGTTTAGGAAGTTCTGTTCTCTGTTCTGTTGCCGCTATCGCTGTGGAGGACCTGTTTTTAGGGAGAAACTGACCGTTGATCTCCTGTGCACTTGCATGATAGGGCACAAGAGCAACAGTTCACGTAGTCCCCTTGCGACATTGGGATGTTTTCGCTTGAACACCCAATGTCGTGAGGGGGCTGCATGAAATGTTGCTCTCGTACCCTAACATGAAAGTCCACAAAAGATCAATGGTCAGTTTCTTCCTCTGTGAAAAGAAGGAAAGTCATACAGGGTTTTAAGGGTGAACTATCCTTGTAAGAAAATATTTGAAAACTTCTCAAGAATTGCACATAGGAACAATCTTACGAACTTCTAATAATTTATCCTAAACTTTCTTATTTTTTTATTTTATTTATAAGGAAAAATCAACAAATCTGGCCCCTAGTCATGTGATTTCAACATGGTGGCCACCATGACTGGAGTCTTCTAATGTGTCTTTAAATGGATTTCTCAAAATAACTTCTCCGTTCCTTTCGGTGTAAAACTTCCACAGTGGAAAATGTTCCATGGTGCACGTTTAACACGTCGAATGATGGAATGGTTTTAGCTTCGTTGTCGTCATGGCAATCACATGATATGTTTTTCATCTTAAATACACCTGTGCGGCAGTGTTGCAACTGTTTACAAAAAAAACAGACTGGGCTGTAGGGAGACGTTGTCTTTGTTTTTTTTAAACATTAGAAGAGTTCTGCCCCGACCACAGCCGCCAAAACATTATTCCCCTCGCTGCTGTCTAAACTGTCAGATTAATTAAAAAAAGATGTAAATCTGGCACGCCGTAGAATGGGTCGGATTTCTGCTGTGATGTAAATTGCTAAAGTGTACAAGTCCACTCTTGCTTGACTGCTTTAAACGGTCTCATTTTTGTTTTTTAAACTGCCCTTTCTTTCAATCTTTTCCTCTGACAGTAGCGTCTCTTCAGTGCACACTTAATATTGCTCATGTTCTCTCCATGTTGGCAGACAGATGGCGGAGCCCTGAGGGGGAAATGGGGTGGAGGACGTTGGAAAGACAACAATATCTTTGTGCTTCAGTGTGTCTTTTGTCAGAAATGACATTACTGCAAATGTGCCCTTTTCATGATTCATTCTTATTATCACAATAGTTTTCTCATTAAACATTAAAGGGACAGTTCACCCAAAAATGAAAATTCTCTCATCATTTACTCACCCTCATGTCATCCCAGATGAGTTTGACTTTCTTTCTTGTGCTGAACACAAACAAATATTTTTAGAAGAATATCTCAGCTCTGTAAGTCCTTACAATGCAAGTGAATGGTGACCAGACCTTTGTAGATCAGAAAATCAATCGAATAAATGTAATCGGTAGGACTCCAGTGTATAAATTCATGTCTTCAGAAGGGATAGGGTAGGTGTGGGTGAGAAGAAGCTCAAAATTCAAGTCCTTATTTTACTTTAAATCTCCACTCTGACTTGAACTAAACAGGCACTACATGTGGCTTTCAGATGTAAAAGTGAAAGTGGAGATTTAGAGCAAAAAAAGGACTTACATTTTGTAATAAGACTATTAAGTGGGCTGGAATGAAGAGTGACATTGTAAGGCATATTTATCTAAAAAACATTTGTAACAGAAATTGTTAAATTACACAATGATTTGATTGAAAACTGTGGAGACTTGTTAATCTGAATAAAGAAAAACGATTATCACAGTCACTTGAAAAGAGAAAAGCATCGTTCAGCCGTTTTGTGGTCCGTTCTGCATAACGCGGTCGCTCATTTTAGCTTATCGCGGCGCATTCGGCCCATTTCGTGACTGACCCACTGGCCGGCTCGGTTCTCACGATGGCCAGTCCGCCCCTGATCGGCCCCAATGTGCGCCAGTCCACCGGGAAAATGCCCGGTATGCCAGATTACCAGTACAGCCCTGAGTATAGCCTACATTTTTATTTCATATCAACTGAACTCTTTTTCATCGTGTGCAACCAATGTCCAAAACTGAATTAATTTAAACCAACTAAAGTTTTTTTACAGTGGTAAACAATGATGAGCACTATTCGGGGGTTGCACGTAATGTTTTTACTCCACTGAAGGTTAGAGCTTTAGTGTTTAGGTTAGTTGGTATGGTTAGTAAAATATGCATTCCTGTTGACTGTATTATATACAACAAAAATTCAACACAACCTTGTGGACATTACACCCAGAAAGTGGAGCTCACATGCGCCCATACATTCAACTACACTTCCAGCTTCAGCCACTGGGGGCAGTGATTAAAATTTCGGTGAGCAAAGACCGATTTCAGCAGCAGAAATTTCTACCTCCTGTCACCAATTTCACCGTGCGATCAGCATGAGACAGCAATGAGAGAATAAAAGGAAATTTTTATACATTTTAAATCTGCTAAATGCTATTTTGTTAATGTATGTTACATTTTAGGAGTACAATATCATATACAGGGTGGCCCAAAAAAAAACAAAAAAAACAGGGCCACTATGTTTGATTGCTCATATCTTAAAAAAGATTTACTTAGTTATTTATTTGTAGCAATTTGTTGTTCACGATGATCACACAGATGTCATTTTGTTGTTTACAAAAAGTCGTAGAAGTACGGCAAGAATTGTGCAAACGCCTTTTTTTATGCAATTTTAAGATATCAGCAATCAAACAAAGTGGCCGCGTTTTTTGTGCCAGGTAATTGACCTCAGAGCAAACAGACATGCACTAAAAAGCAACAAAACTCCTTCAGGTTTCGCCCGAGAGAAAAAGTGAGTAATCTCACTTGTCTCAGCAAGTGTTTCAGAAGAGATCTCAATAATGGCTCAAACTGTGCTCAAAGTCTGCTATTAAAAGTCTTAAACATGTATATCTAAATCTTCCAAGACCGAGTTATCTGAGATATGATATCTACATTCATTCAAATAGCTTTATACACTTAGTGTACTTAATCAATAGCCCCATTTGTGTCTATTTTTATTTTTACGATGGAATTTGAGGAGAAACATCTAAAACAAAGTTGATACTTCTATGAACAGTAACAGAGAATGCCATTTATTTTCTGGAGTCTTGAAAGAGCAACCTCAGAGCAAAAACATTTTCTCGGTGAGTGAACGTCTAAAGTTACAAGGTCATTGCCGACATTTTGCCCATATCACACTACACCCTGCATCTATATTCATGCACTCTACCCACATACTACACATCATGACATTACCAGATGAACTCAGAACAGGGACAGTAACATTTCTTACATTTCAGGTGCAAAAACAACCTCCTTTTTTGTCGCGCTGCCTGCGTTTTTTGTGCCAAACAGTGCCAAGTTCATAAAGCTGGTTACACATTGTTTTGTTCCTGAACACGGTCTAACCGAGCAGGTTTTATACGAACAAGCTTTTCACTGTTGTCTGTATCTCACGATTCTAATTATGTGTGCTTTTGGAAACCACAGGTGCCTAGTCATTGAGAAATACAGTACTGTCAGCTCACCTTTTTCCTTGTTGGATTTGTTCTCTGCAAAGCACGGGAACTGCACGTGAAAGCACTTTTATGTTCTGGATACCACTTTATATTTTGCATTGGCAGATGCCCAAGGTGGTATTTTGGTCACATATTTCTAACAAACAACTAACTTTTTTTCTGCAGGAGAGTTGACAGCTAAAAGTGTAAAAGCAGAAGGTTAACAACAATCAGCCATCAGTCACAGGTTAGGCGAACTTTACTTTTGTCTTTATTGAACTTATTTTCTGCTGTGCATTCATGGCGATTCTAACATTAAAGGGTTTTTTTATTCACAGGGGTCGCTACACATACACATCAGGCAACAAGTTTAGGACACGTGAGTGATATTTCCTCTAGTTTTATCCATTATTCAGTTTACGGAAGGATGGTTTTGCGATCAATTTACACTGTTCTACTTGTGCTTCATGAATGCTCACTGAATTTAGTGTCGTTCTAGATTTGAACCTATCAATATAGACGTACGTGAAAGTCTTGGCTCATTAGAGTGATTCTTTCTGACGATTCGCCATTTTACAAATATTCATGAATTGGGTTCCACTAAGCAATTCTGGCTCCTTAACAATTCTATCAATAATTCATTTAGTACTTTTGGGGAACCAATAAATAAAGAGTTTGAGGCAGCTTTATGAGTCTTTTTGACTGTTTCGCCATTTCACAAAATTATCTTTGAATTTGTTTCCACTTAACGATGGTGGTTCTGTAACGATTCCATTAACAACTCTTTTAGTACTTTTGAGGAACCAATAATTCATGAGTTTGAAAATGATTCATGACTCTTTTTTATTGATTCGCAATATGTAATTTATTCACAAATGTATTCAGTCATTCATTCACTGAATGATTCTTGTTCTTAGCGACTCTTCTTAAACGATTCTTTTAGTACTTTAGAGAAACTGATACATTTGAAATCCAATTTCAAATTCAAATTAGATTCCACTTAAGAATCTGGTTCCATAACAATTCCATAAACAATTCTGTTAGTATTTTTGAGGAACCAAAAATGATTCTTTAAAAAGATTCCTTAAAAAATGGCTCATTAGAGTAATTGGGTTCCACTTAACAATTCTGGTTCTTTAACAGTGCCATTAGCGATTCTTTTAGTACTTTTGAGGAACCGATTAAGTCATGAGTTTGAGACTGATTCATGAGTGGTGCTATGGGAGTTATGGAGTGGTGGTGGCGTAGTGGGTTAAAGCACTAAACTGGTAATCAGAAGGTTGCTGGTTCGGTCACCACAGCCACCACCATTGTGTCCTTGAGCAAGGCACTTAACTCCAGGTTGCTCCGGGGGGATTGTCCCTGTAATAAGTGCACTGTAAGTCGCTTTGGATAAAAGCATCTGCCAAATGCGTAAATGTAAATGAGTCTTTCTGACCGATTCACCGGAATTCATTTATTCATGGATTGGATTCCACTTAACAATTCTGGTTCTAGAATGATTCTGAAACTGATTGATTCGCAATATTTATGCCAGGGTAGCTCAGCAGTTAAAGCTCTGGGTTACTGATGAAAGGTCAGGGTTCAATCCCCAGCTCTGCCAAGATACCACTGTTGGGCCCTTGAGCAAGGCCCTTGACCTTATCTGCTCCAGGGGTGCTGTTTCATGGCCGACCCTGCGCTCTGACCCCAGCTTAGTTGGGATATGTGAAAACAACTGCATTTCATTGGTTCTGTACCTGTACAGTGACAATAAAGTTGAATCTTAATATTTAATTTGTTCGTGAACAATTCTTGTTCTGAGCAATTCCATTAACAAATCTTTTAGTACTTTTGAGGAACTGAAAACTCTTGATTTTGAGACTAATACATTCATTACAAAATGGCTCATAAGAGTAATTAGTTAATGTATCATATGACAATGAATCCGATATTTGTTTGATATTGCAATAGAAGCAAGTGTTGTCTGTTTATTGTCATTGCATTATTTTGAGGCACCTAGTCTCTCTCACATTCTTGCAATTCAGACTTCAAACTCACTACTCAGATAAAAAAATGATTTTGCGGTGTAACTGTAGATTCAGTAGCGGTGCAGAAAACACTGCAACTATTTTAGGACACTCTTCCGACTGCATCGATGGAAGAAATAGGTTGTTCAAGAACAGCTGAAGAGATAGTTCACCCATATGATGACCGAGTACTGTCCCTTTAACAGAACCAAGCATCATTAATATTATTTAGTCCAATATTTTGTAAAAATTTTAATTGTTTAAAAAGAGCATTTTTTTTAATTCTCAACCCTAAATAAGACCTTGCCGTTACAGATTAACTGTCCTCAGAACAGTCATGGCTGCTTACGGACAGACGCAGTACAGTCCTGCATTACAGCCGGCCGGCCCGTACACACCGTACGCACATCACACACAGAGCTACAGCATGTCATCATACAGTGAGTACTGAAGTGCATTTCACACCTGCGTTCTCTCTGTCCTTCCCTAGATAGTGCATACAGCACTACAGCTAATTTGACTGTTGATCATATTTCTCTCTTTGTCTCTCGTGATCAGATATTAAAACAGAGGATGGTTTGAATCATTCACCTGGTCAAAGCAGTCTACTCGGCTACACGTCAAACTTCAACGGCACTCCACCCAGTCAAGCCCTGTACAGTTACTCACACGGTCAGTCTCACAACTGCTCTCCTTACTGCAATTATCGGGTGTGTTTTCACTTGTAGTACTGTTCTCTTGGTCCGGAGCAAAAAAGAAAATGATACATTTCGCTTAGCGTTCACACTGGCATTTTTAACACCGAACCTAACGATACAAAACCAAAGGCATCAGGGAAAAGTCACGACCTGATTGGACAGCTTTTATGATTTATATTTTTTGCCGGAAATTGCTGATCGTTCAAAACAATGCTGGCATTGGTGGTATTTTTACCAGCTGAGAACAAACGAAGAGCTAATAAAATGTGTAAAGGAGTCAAAACAGCACCAGGAATTCCTCCGTTGCACACACAGATGAAGATATGCTGCGGTGGACGGGCGGTTCCGACGCCTGTACCGAACTGTAATGGGCAACATAGCTCCTATGAAAAACCAGGTATGCTTGAGGTCAGTATTAGGCAAATTAGTTCCTGTTTTTGGTCCATTTAGACGTCTTTGGTCCAAGTTGCGTTCGTATATCAATCGAACCACACTAGAGTTAGTTTGGAAGCGGACCGAGACCCGCTATTCAGGCGGTCTCGGCCCGCTAGTTTGGTGCACACCAAGGTTCGCATGACAGCGTTCACACTTGTTCAAACGAATCGCACGAACAGAGCAATCGCACCAGAGTTCGTTTTAATTGAACCAAACCTGCCAAGTGTGAACACACCCTTATTGTAAACCATTTATATTTCCATTATTTATGGGTAAGGTTGCATGATAATGACAAAAATCATAAATAAAGTTGGCTTGTATGGTATGGTTGCCTTATATAGCCCTCCCCTAGACAGAAAATGTATTGCATGCTCTACTATAAACACCTAAACAGTATTTGTGACATGTTTAAATCTTTGTTTGGTTCCTCACACACATACACAGATTTTCAGGTGCTGTCTACAGTCGATTCTCCCCCAATACACACACAAACACACACACCTGTTCCACATTATCTGCGGTCTGGGACGCTGGCGTCAGTCGTCTCTCTCTCTCTCTCGGGGTCAGAACCTTTCTCCGCTCCCCTCCGTATCGTGCCGGCCATTGGACGAGAGTATTTGTGTGGGAGTGCATCTGAGATGGATTTAAGATCGCCGTCACTTGCCCCTCCCGAGTCCACCGGCACTTACTTATGCCCACAGTCCTGATTTTACCACCGCAGTGTGAAATTGACCGTTCTCTGTCAAGGTCAAACGTCAAGTGGTGCTAGTCACGTTTTCATCTTTAAAGCGCTAGTTCAGCCATAAATTTTAATTCTGTCATCATTAACTCACCCTCATGTCGTGTCCAATCTAGTATGACTTACTTCCTTCAGTGGAGCACAAAATAAGATATTTGGAAGAATCGTCGTCCACACTAATCTTTATTTTCGGTGAAGGAAAACATTATTCCAGTGTGGATGAGTTGCATAAACGTATCAAAATGAATGTGTTTTTTTTTAAAGCTTGTGGATGTGGCCTAAGAAAGCATGTTGTAATGAGGAGCTGTCAATTTACACAATTATCACTGGCATTAAACATAGTGTGATGCGTCTTGATGTGCCAAGAATGAAATGCGTATATGCTCATTAAAGGATTCCCAATGTCATGGAAAACTCGGAAATATCAGGGAAATCATTGAGAAGTCATGATCATTTCTATAGTGAATGTACATTTTTCTAGATTTCCTCTGCTTTAAAAATATCTCATCATCTATACTGTATATTGCCCTTGTGTAGAGTTAGGTGCCGTTCACACCAAACGTGTTCTTGCACTAAACAAAAAAGCTGATGGTGATATCTAATTTGTGAGAGAATCATTCTATTGGGTCAGTGATGGGTCGAATTGGCTCACAAATCAGTATGAATGATTCATTAGCAAGTTGGTCTGAATGAAAATTATTTAAAAAATTCGGTATCGAGTAAATCACAAACCGATATATCGGTTTTACAGATTTATCTGTGCCGATTAATTTTTTTAACTATTGTTTTCGCCAAAATTATGTGCCGATAGTTGCCAAAAAAAGTTTTCATTCCTTCATGTTCCTCTGTTAATTACGTTTTTAAAATTTAAATGACTATATGGAAACGTCGCCCGTCAGCACATACATCGTGTCTTCAACTTTGTATATTGTGAATTAATAATAATAATACTATAATAAGTAGGCTATAAAAAGCTTAATTTGGTACATTTTAAAAACAGAGCATTGTAATGGAGCCAGATCTCCGTAATTTCAAAATAAGAGTCCCTGGTATGTTTTAGGCTTGTTTAGTGTTAAACGTCTTCAATTTCTGATTATTATTGAGATTTTAGTTGAAAAATGTACATCTGGGATTGTATTCATATAAACTCTTGGCTCTATATCTGTGCCCAAAATGAAAATAATTCTATCGATTTTAAAAACTATCGGCCGATTAATCGGTTATCGGCCCTTTCCACCAGCTTAGTTATCGTATCGGCATAATCCACTATCGGTCGACCTCTAGTGAATAACAACTTAAATTTGGTCTGTTCCTCACACAAAGCTATCGTATGGCTTCAGAAGACTTGGAATATAGCGCATGGGTCTTATTGACTGTTCTGTAGCTTAAGAGATCACAATATGTTTTCATTTTCTGGAAAAGAGCAGCTCTGTGATTCTTCAAAATATCTTAATTTGCCTTCCACTAAAGAAAGAGTTTTTGAAAGTCTCTTTTTTGGTGGAGGAAAACGCTGGTACAGAGTGGATGAGAAGCGTAAACCTAACGAAAACGATGCGTTTTCAACCGAAAAATTTAATTGTGTGGACGTGGCCCGAAAAAAAAGAGGATTATTGACAGAATTTTCATTTTTGAGTTCACTATCCCTTGAGAATTATTTTTAATTTTTTATTTTAGAAAAGTTGTAGGCCTATAATTTGAGAAGCAAAATTGCATTTATTTCCTGTCTAATTAGCCTAATCAGTGAATTATTGGTGCTGTAGTCGATAACATAATTCATTGCATATTATAGTGATTTACTGTAACTCATAAGCGTCCCGAGACATCATTTACAGTAAAATCGTCTTCTCGTGAAATGGACTGATTACTAATGGGTCTGGGAAACATGGATACTACGTCTCGTGCCATATCTCGCCGGTCTCGTTTGATTTATAGGCGAATTCCAACAGGAGACCTGCTGTAGCGTGAAATAAATAACCCGTCGCTGGGTGCCAAAGGTCCTCGCATTTCACCACTGTGGATAAAATCAGAAACATGGCCCGGCGTTCTCAACGTTGCCCTCTCTCTCTCCCCCTTTGAAGACTTTGAGATTTTTAGCTGTTTTGGCAGAGTAATTTATCTAGGGCAGGTCTCAGAAAGAGAACAAGCGGAAATATGAAGGGTGAGAGACAGGGAAAGAGGCTTGGAGAAAGACATTCTGACAGGAAGTCTGATAGCTGAGACCGATTTGGTCTCGGCTCCACATTGCCCTTCTCAACTGAATTGTTTTCGCACCCATAAATCACCCGAGTTTCTCTGAGCGCTTTAAACATGTCTATATTTCACGAGCCGTTTGCAAGGCTTTCCGCAGATGTTGCCTGTCGTGTTTGTGTTGGAGCAGGTATTCCTGAGACCACTGTGTACAAGGCATGCTCTTAAAGCAAACTATGTGCTTGTTTTTCAGGCGGGAGCATTTCTTCTGGAATTTTCCAAGGTGCGAACGGCATCACGGGCTCAACGCCATTTAGTCCCACACAACAGGTTGGTCATCTTAAGTGATTTTCTACAACTATTCTTGGAGATAAAATATAAGGTTATGGATCTGATAAAAAGTTATTCACGGCCCTTACAAAAAACAACCATTGTACTACCATAATAACACATCATTATTATCATTATTAAAGCAAATGAGAGATATAAATACAAATAATGTGCTTTGTAGAATGTAGTACTATGATTTTTTTTTGTTTGTCTCTCGTAGGACTTCTCAGCATATTCTAGCTACAGCCAAAATCAATATTCACCATACTACAACACACACTACAACAGCCCATACATTACATCTAGCAATATCATGCCATCAGCCATCACCACGGCGATACCGTATCAGCACACAGAGCATCCGGCTGTATCGACCAATCACAGCCCAGAGTCCCACACAGGTATTTACTTTTTGGTGAGCAGTTTTAAGACTGATATATGTACTTAAGTATTATTTATTTATATTTTTATATTACCACAGTACATATCATAATTTTTTTAGTAACTTAAAATATAAAAAAAAAGTTTTAAAATATTGTAAATATATCCAAATATTTGACTGTATGTCTGTATATAAGTACATGACATGTCATCAATCATGTGTGATGCTTTTATGTATTTTGAGTGTGAAGCAAAGCTTTCAATGTTCAAAATAATTTTATTATGAGAAGTGATGAAGTACTGTTAACTTACAAGTATTTTGAGTATTAAGCAAAAAATGTAATATATTTATAAATACATTTATATTAAAATACTACAACTTAATAAAAAGTGATGAAGTAATGTTAACTTACGAGTATTTTGAATATTAAGCAAAGCATTTAATATATTCATAAATACATTTATATTAAAATACTACAACTTAATAAAAAGTGATGAAGTAATGTTAACTTACGAGTATTTTGAGTATTAAGCAAAAAATGTAATATATTTATAAATACATTTATATTAAAATACTACAACTTAATAAAAAGTGATGAAGTTATGTTAACTTACGAGTATTTTGAATATTAAGCAAAGCATTTAATATATTCATAAATACATTTATATTAAAATACTACAACTTAATAAAAAGTGATGAAGTTATGTTAACTTACGAGTATTTTGAATATTAAGCAAAATATTAATTATATTCATAAATACATTTATATTAAAATACTACAACTTAATAAAAAGTGATGACGTTATTTTAACTTACGAGTATTTTGAGTATTAAGCAAAAAATTAAATATATTTATAAATACATTTATATTAAAATACTACAACTTAATAAAAAGTGATGAAGTAATGTTAACTTACGAGTATTTTGAATATTAAGCAAAGCATTTAATATATTCATAAATACATTTATATTAAAATACTACAACTTAATAAAAAGTGATGAAGTTATGTTAACTTACGAGTATTTTGAATATTAAGCAAAATATTAATTATATTCATAAATACATTTATATTAAAATACTACAACTTAATAAAAAGTGATGAAGTAATGTTAACTTACGAGTATTTTGAATATTAAGCAAAAAATTAAATATATTTATAAATACATTTATATTAAAATACTACAACTTAATAAAAAGTGATGAAGTTATGTTAACTTACGAGTATTTTGAATATTAAGCAAAAAATTAATTATATTCATAAATACATTTATATTAAAATACTACAACTTAATAAAAAGTGATGAACTAATGTTAACTTACGAGTATTTTGAGTATTACGCAAAAAATTAAATATATTTATAAATACATTTATATTAAAATACTACAACTTAATAAAAAGTGATGAACTAATGTTAACTTAAGAGTATTTTGAATATTAAGCAAAGCATTTAATATATTCATAAATACATTTATATTAAAATACTACAACTTAATAAAAAGTGATGAAGTTATGTTAACTTACGAGTATTTTGAGTATTAAGCAAAAAATTAAATATATTTATAAATACATTTATATTAAAATACTACAACTTAATAAAAAGTGATGAAGTAATGTTAACTTACGAGTATTTTGAATATTAAGCAAAAAATTTAATATATTTATAAATACATTTATATTAAAATACTACAACTTAATAAAAAGTGATGAAGTAATGTTAACTTACGAGTATTTTGAATATTAAGCAAAAAATTTTATATATTTATAAATACATTTATATTAAAATACTACAACTTAATAAAAAGTGATGAAGTAATGTTAACTTAAGAGTATTTTGAATATTAAGCAAAGCATTTAATATATTCATAAATACATTTATATTAAAATACTACAACTTAATAAAAAGTGATGAAGTTATGTTAACTTACGAGTATTTTGAGTATTAAGCAAAAAATTAAATATATTTATAAATACATTTATATTAAAATACTACAACTTAATAAAAAGTGATGAAGTAATGTTAACTTACGAGTATTTTGAATATTAAGCAAAAAATTAAATATATTTATAAATACATTTATATTAAAATACTACAACTTAATAAAAAGTGATGAAGTAATGTTAACTTACGAGTATTTTGAATATTAAGCAAAAAATTTTATATATTTATAAATAAATTTATATTAAAATACTACAACTTAATAAAAAGTGATGAAGTTATGTTAACTTACGAGTATTTTGAATATTAAGCAAAGCATTTAATTTATTCATAAATACATTTATATTAAAATACTACAACTTAATAAAAAGTGATGAAGTAATGTTAACTTAAGAGTATTTTGAATATTAAGCAAAGCATTTAATATATTCATAAATACATTTATATTAAAATACTACAACTTAATAAAAAGTGATGAAGTTATGTTAACTTACGAGTATTTTGAGTATTAAGCAAAAAATTTAATATATTTATAAATACATTTATATTAAAATACTACAACTTAATAAAAAGTGATGAAGTAATGTTAACTTACGAGTATTTTGAATATTAAGCAAAAAATTAAATATATTTATAAATACATTTATATTAAAATACTACAACTTAATAAAAAGTGATGAAGTAATGTTAACTTACTAGTATTTTGAATATTAAGCAAAAAATTTTATATATTTATAAATAAATTTATATTAAAATACTACAACTTAATAAAAAGTGATGAAGTTATGTTAACTTACGAGTATTTTGAATATTAAGCAAAGCATTTAATTTATTCATAAATACATGTATATTACGACTCGTAGTATTTATTAGTATCAGATACTAGACTGTATATGTCAATAAGTTGCATCTTAAATGTATTTGATGTTTTTGAATAATAAGCAACACTTTAAATACATACGGGAAAACTTGTGTAAAAAATTCACAGAATACTGCTGACAATAATGGAAAAGACTGTTTGTTGTGGCTTCCAGATATTTGACTGTTTATTTTGATAAGTCAACATATTAAATGTACAGTATTTAAGTATTGTTGAATAATAAGCAAAACTTTTAATACATATTCAAAACCCTACAAAAACTTCAAAATACTTTTGACCAAAAATGTCAACAGTTATTTGCTTCAGTAAGATTTTTAACAGTATATTTTTATAAGTCATCGTATATAATGCATTTAAGTATTTTGGAATATAAAGTGACACTTTCAATACATTCGGAAAATACTAAGTATGAAAAAACTCATAAAAATCAAGACTATTTGCCTTGGTATCCAGTTATTTAACTTAATGTCTCTGTATGTCATCATGCATGATGTAGTTATGTATTTTGGATTATTTAGCAAAGATTTCAACACGTTTCGGAAACTTTTTATGATGAAGAAATATGTTTAGATGATAATGATAAAAAACAAAAGTTACAAAATACTGCTAATTTCAGAAAAAGTTTCAAGACTGGCTTTGGTATCCAGATGTTTTGTTTCTATATGACATGTCATCACATGCATGTGTATGTGTGTTCAACAGGAGAGTACCAACCTCCTACGAGTCCCCCAACTCCAGGAAAAGAGCAGGAAGTCGGTCCGGCCCGACGCAGCGCAGATGGAAAGTTGAGAGGCAGGAAGCGGGCGGGTGACCCCGTACCCCCTCTGGACTCTGACATTGAGGTACAGACGCTGGCTTTCATAGTGTCCCTTTCTCAAAATCTTTCAGTAACATTCCTGTGCTCCCTACAGATTACTTTCACATCCAACAGTTGAGTTTTGCAATGTCTGGCAACAACACATTTTAAAACTTAAAGGAATGCACATGTCTTTCCAAACCTGTATGACTTACTTTCTACAGTGGAACACAAAATTAGATTTTAGGTGCAATGTTCACACTGCTCTTTTTCATATAATGGAAGTGAATGGCGACTGGGGCTGTCAAGCTCCAAAAAGGACATGCAATATGCAATTATACAGTACAACTTTTATTACTAGACAAAATAAACTGTGGAAATATGTGAATTTTCTTCATGTAGCTTGATAAGAGATATAGAGCAGAACTTAGAATATCTGCCCTTAAGCTCTGAACTAAGACTAATATTATCAGCATTATCACAAATACAATACTGAGGTAATGCACAGTGTTTTGGGGTAAATACAGAGCTTTTCTAGTAAGCAGATTAGATTTGTGCTCAAGCTCATGATGTGTGTTTTTGTGTGTTTGTAGAGAGTGTTTATCTGGGATCTGGATGAAACCATCATCATTTTCCACTCATTGCTCACGGGAACATTTTCCACACGATTCGGCAAGGTATGAACCAGTTCTTCCACTATCACCACTGAACTTTACTTTCTCAGATCTTCAGTCTTTTATACATTTTTTCAGCATTAAAACCAATTAAAATAGAAACTAAAGACATTAAAACTGAACGCACTACATTAAGATTATATATATATATATTAGTGCTGTCAGTCGATTGTTTAATATTACATTTTTGTCAAATGTACATTTTTTTAGTTAACCACGATTAATCACAGACTATATATATACTTTTTCTCCTGTCAAAATTAATTTATATCCATCTTAGCAAAGAAAACAATAACATATGTAGTAATATAATGCTTTATTAACATTTTCCAAACAAAGCCTTCCACAATATAAAGACAATGCACTAAAATGTCCCCAATTTAAGTAACATTAAATGTTTCCTAAAATCTAAGTCGGAGTTTGACTAATTGTAAGAACTAGTCCCCACATAGGTTGCATATTCATTGCAATGGGCATTAAATCCCTTAAAATCTCATCCTCCACAATATGAATCTGCCGGCAGACTGTGGCTATCCGCTTTCTCACAGCAATCGTGAAGCTGCGTTCATGATTCGTGTCAGAGAGTCAACGCCAGTGTCAAGCGCCGCTTTGAACTCACCATGAAAAGCACTTGCATACAAACACCCTTGTTGAATTTTGGTGATAGTTAAGATTTGGTGTGTGACTGTGGTAATTAAAATATGCCATATATAGGCTGAAAAATACTTCAGAAGTCCCATCTGGGCTGGTTTAAAACATCAAACAGTGTTAAAAGCTGCTTTCGCCATCATTTTATCACTGACAGGGAGGCGCTGTTGTCATGTGTATTTTGTTGATTCATGTTTTTCATGTCTTTTATTTTGAAAAGTTTATTTCCTGTTTCATGTCATGTGGTTCCCTAGTCATGTGATTCCAGTTTCCCTCATGTGTCTTGTTTTCATTGGGTTATTGTCTTGTTATCAGTTCTGTCTATTCATTGGTTCCCTCGTCATTGTTTTCCATGTATTTAAGCCCTCATGTTTTCCATTGTTCTTTGTCAGGTATTGTGTTTGGTAACGTTGTCATGCTATGTCAAGTCAAGTTTATGTCAAATTTAAGTCAAGTTCATGTTCTTTACCCCACAAATATTTAATTACCAACAAGGTTAAGGATCCTTTAAACTGTTACACCGTTTTTACCCAGTCAATCTTTATTTATGAAACATGCTCCCTGAAATAGATCCACTTTGCTCCTTCTATAATGCTGTAGATGAATCTGCCCCTCACCTTTTTGGGAATGTGTCCACACTGTAGTATTTTGTAGAAAATTTACTTTTTGTTTGTTTGTACTTACCTCTATTTTAACTAGTTTTTCTTTGCTGTATATATATATATATATTGTTTAAGGATGTTGTTTAATGTACACCTGCTTGAGACATGCTTGTGTAGTGTCTCGGGTGCGTTGCATCATAAACATACAATGTTTAGATCACTGTGTCAAGTTAAATATAGTTTAATACTTAGAACACTTCTTGAGATCTCTTAGTTTGGATTTGCGCTCCATCAAGTGTTTTGAACACAAGAACGTAACACATGTCTGTGTTGTTCTGTCTGCTGAAGTGTTGTTTTCTTCACTGTATAAACTGCGTATTGATCATACAGCTGAAGTTTCACTTACTGCCCCCTGGAGTACACAGGTGGTACTACAAGTTTGCATTTCTCAGGATTCTTCCTTATTATGATCTGGGGCATTGCGATTAATTGTGTACATTTTTTAACGCGTTATTTTTAAATCAAATTAATCGCACAACATTAACGTGTTAAATCGACAGTCCTAATATATATATTTTTTTTACATTTACATATATGCATTTGGCAGATGCTTTTATCCAAAGCAACTTACAGTGCACTTATTACAGGGATAATCCCCCCGGAGCAATCTGGAGTTAAGTGCCTTGCTCAAGGACACAATGGTGGTGGCTGTGGGGATCGAACCAGCGACCTTCTGATTAACAGTTGTGTGCATTAGCCCACTACGCCACCACCACTCCAATATATACATATATTACATTTGATTGCACAGTTTATATATATATATATATATATATATATATATATATATATATATATATATATATATATATAGATAGATAGATAGATAGATAGATAGATATATATATATATATATATATACATACTGTATATACACACACACTCATTTATATACAAATTTTTTAATGCACGTTGACTTAAAAGCAGGGCATGTTGTCATTATTTGGGGTAAGTTGTTACATTGTCATTAAAAATATTTTCAGCTAAATAATAAAAAAGTAAAAAAATTCAATAGAAAAAAGTGATAACATACAAAATATAAAACATTTGTTTATCTATTTGGAGGCAAATTTCGGCAAAATTCTACATTTGATGATTACATTAATATTATTGACTATTGACAGCCCTGGAAATGTAGATTCACAGCTGTAGTTTAAGAGTAAAGTTGCTAGAAGACACTATAATGAGGAGGAATTAAATGAACAATGAACTCTAATTTGATTGATGGCACATGAATGCAATCTCCAGGCAGCTGATGAGGGAACAATGGTCATGTTTCTTTTTCTTGGCTTATGATGTATTTTGAATTCCCACGATCCCTTGCGGATTTGACGTGACACGTAAGAGGAATGTCTGGCCGAGTCGAGCACGAAGCTGTTTAGATTTTCTTATTGAGGATTGCAGAAATGCAAGCGTGACTAATGTGTCTAATTTCAGATCCAAGGAAAGGAATAAACTCCAAAATAGCTTATTAGTCTAGCAGGAACCTGTGTAGATTGCAAATCAAAGAAATAAACATAACTACGGAAATATAACTGAAATTGGGCTCGAGTTAAAGAGAGAGTTCTCCCCAAAATGAGTAAATGATTACATACGTTTCATTTTTGGGTGAACTATTCCTTTAGGAACAAGTTTGATGTGTTTTATGACAAATCCGCTTACGATCAGACAAATAACCTTGATTACGTTAGCTCAGATTTCATGTCTTAAAGTAAAAGGATATCTGTCTTTAACCTCGCTTTTTGAATACATTGTACATGTCAAGCCTATCTGCACATCACTATAAACAACCTGTTTTGGTTGTTCTTGGCTCAAAGGCAAGACCAGAACTACTGAATTGAAAACGGCTCTGGGTGTTGAAAGATGCCGGTTTTTAATGTGTTTTTAAAGCAGAGGTTAACGTCAGAACATGTCAGCGTTTTTGCTTTCCCATTAAAGGTGTCATTTATCATTGTCATTATATTCACCTACATAAATTAATGTGCAAATTTACACCCGAGGCAATGTTTTTTTCTTGCAAAAAATATTATAAATATTTTTTATGTATTATATACATATATATGTAGTATAGTAATACTATACACACATATATATATATATATGTATATATATTATTCGTTTTTCATAATTTTTTTTCACATTTTGGGTTTGTAAAAATTTGTGTATTCAATCAATAAATAATATATTATATGTCATATAACTATGTTTATAGTTTAATTGTATAATTTGTACTATTTATAATTATTTACATTGATTTGTTGAACACATGCTAAAACCGGTACTGCCTCTTTAAGAAAACCGGCATTTCTGTAAAGAGCGTCAGTAGATGAGCGCATGTTAATGACAGAGGACTCAAATGGCTTTATCTTATCCGTGCTGTTCATGATTACAATTACAAATATTTTTGTTGTTGTTTTTGATCAACTACTGACTTTAGAGAACAGAAAGGTTATTAAAAGAGACAATTAAAATGACAAGTGAGATGAGTGGATCTGCTCTTTGGACACACGCGGAACAATTCCACTCTCAACATGCTGTAAAAGGGTCTCGCTGCTGAACACTTTATGACTTAACTACACAATTACTGGTCAGTAAAATGTAAACATTTACAAGCCAGTTGCCAAATATATAAATTTTAGCCATATAGCACAAAAGTTAGAGTGATTTCCTCAGACTGTAATGAAGGCTGCGAATTGAGTAAGATTGTGAAAATGCTTCCAATTCAGTTTTAATGTGACCTTAATACAACAAAAAGAAAAATGTTATATCTGTATGTTTCATTAAAAACAGTGGGGTGGGGTGGAATAATAGGGTTCAAAACAGTGTTACTATGAATGCAAACTTTAATACAGTGTAAAAGACACTCTATTTGCATAACATAAATATATTATTAAATAAACATTTCCAACATACTTTTGAATGTCCATGTACTCAAATAAAATATTTGATGTCATGAGTGTACCTTCATTTACTATTACTATTATTTTGAATGGCCATGGAAAATGAAGCAATGTGAAAACAATTTTACCTGGTCGCAAAAATTTGTCTGTTAATTTACCTGATGAAATTTCACCTTTTGCTGACCCACCTGCACCTTTATTAGCAGCTGATACATAAGTGCCAGCTTTACATGTCATACATTCTGCTTCCCACGGATCTCGACCTGGACGAAAGTATGGGAATTTTTTGTGCAAATCTTCTGTAAATTTGCACTTTCAGCTGGGAATTGTTTCCACTCAGCTGTCATTTGCTGCTACTGTCAGTGTCAAGCAACTGTTTGATGCAGAACACAACAGTGCTTTGCGTGATCGCGGAGAGATTGACAGGCAGGAATTTGGCCAATAGTTGCTGCAAGCCTCTTATAAATCGACCAATTGGTGTGCGAGAACGCGGGACTTACAAAGAGGGGTTAAAGCAATGCAAATATGCGCACACACATAATGAAGTATTAGACCAGATGCACATCATAATACAACTAAAGCCGAATCCCGGACATTTTCGCAAATTTACAAATTCCGCATCTGTAACGCTATAGCATTGTATATGTGTTTTATTGTGTATAGTACATAAAGAACATAAAAAACAGTTTGCGTAGCATTGTCTTTTTCAAGAAGCCGTTCTGCAAATGTTCCCACCTTCAGAGCGATATATCCCTGTGTTAGACAGGAATGTGCAGCTGTTTTCCATATACACCCGAAACCGATCTCCTCTCCGCCTCCGGCAGCCGCAGAGGGACACCCGAGGGAGACGCGCAGAGATTTAAGGAGGATTTGTTACCGGGACAGATTTACGTGCTGACACAGAGCTCGCTGAGATTGATTGTGATCGCATGAAAACTTGAAACGCTTTACTTTTTGTTTTCAATTTGAATAAATAACTCCACTGTGTCCATAGTAACACATGCTCATTAGCTGACATGGCAACACATAAAAGTACTAACATTTTAAAATGCATTCTTCTTTATATTATTGTCTTAACAATAAATGTGTAATCCATGTAATGTCATTTTATTCATGTTGCAACTGTAATTAGAGTACTTATTTCTTAAAGTAACACATTACAGTACTGTGCTACCGCAAAATGTAATCAGATTACAGTAATACATTACTTTGTAACGCACTACACCCAACACTTCATTTGACTGCCACCTGCAATAAAGTTGCCCATTCCTCGCTGCAAATTATGGGTTATTAGCCTATCTTAATTAAAGCAGGAAACAGTCCCTCGTAACTCACAGGATCGTTCCAGTGCCCAAGCCATTCATTAACATCATTTAGGCTTAGAGTCTGATATAATTAATCTGATGCTAACCTTTGGCTGACACCTGCAGCTTGATTGACTGCCAAACGGCGGCTTTAGCGGCTAGTTAGCTGGCATGAAACAGAGTACAGTGACTTAGCATATGTTAGCATGTAACTTCAGCTAGCCTACAGCTGCGGTTCAGAACTGTGCATGGTGTGTGCTATGACAGTGTTTTGTGGTATGAATTATTGCCTGCTGAGAGCATGAAACTATCATAATTTAAGAGAAGTTTAGAAACAACTTAAGGAATTAATACATGTCATTGTACGCTAAACAATTTAGCTTCTGTGTCTGGTCGCCACTTGATGTAAAATCTGGTTCCTAAAGCAAAACCATTTGGGAATCAATGATGTACAATATACATTCTAAAGAAGAAAAAGAGAGCGAGAGATAGGTCTGTTTATAGTTTCAATTAAAGCAAACAGTGGTGCTGAGTGATTGTTGGATTAAAACCTGTTGCATCACGCACTCCTCCTCAGTCTGAGATAATATAATCATCACTTGTCACTCTAGTGAAAACTAATTTGACGTGCTCTTTGTTTTGTTCTAGGACTCTGCCAAGGCTGTTTCTCTGGGGCTTTGGATGGAAGAGATGATCTTCAACTTGGCTGATTCACGACTGTTTTTCAACGACCTGGAGGTGCGCTAATCTCAGAATCAATTACGATTTTATGCCAAACTGTCAGAGCTTTTTATAGACTTCATTATCAGATTTGTGTTCTAATAATGTCATAATGGTGTCATGAAGCTCTTTCTCTGTTGTGAAAAAAAAGCTAGCTAGACAATTTAACAAATACAGAAAATATAGTATAAAATACAGTTAGCTGGTCATTATCGCAACTGTGACCCAGGCAGGGTGATCAGAACGCCTATGCAAAGTTGCTTATTACACGATTGCAAAACCAAATAATTGTACAAAAGGTCACTAATTGATATGATGTCATTATGTGTGATATAAGAGACATGAAACTAGTACAGCTATTACAGCAAATGGGTTGCATGGTACAAAGAGTCAATTAGGGCGACTGTGGTTTAGGTGGTAGAGCGGGTTGTCCAATAATCACAGGGTTGGAGGTTTGATTCCTGGCCCACATGACTCCACATGCTGAAGTGTCATTGGGCAAGACACTGAACCCCAAGTTGCTCCCAATGGCAGGCTAGCGCCTTGCATGGCAGCTCTGCCATCATTGGTGTGTGAATGGGTGAATGAGACACAGTGTAAAGCACTTTGAATACCGATAAGGTTAAAAAGGTGCTATATAAATGCAGACCATTTACCAATTATAGAATGTGGCGCTCATTATACAAAAATATTTCACTGCACAATGGAGAAAGGTCTGTCTGCATCCTACATGACTACTACAAAATATGCCCACTACCAATTACACCACCTTCAAACAACCAGCGAAATGCTGAAGTCTTGCAATTGCTGAATGTCACATTCATTCACTGTGTTTGTTGTATTTATTTGCAGTCCCGCAGCAACCCTACACCTGTCCTTATCCCTAAACCATACCCTAACCACAAAGATTAAAAAATGTAAAGTTTGTAAAAAAAGACACAGCAACTTAAAGTTCTATTGAATACAATCATTCCGCCATACCACTAGGTGGCGACAGTAAGGAGAAATGTGATGAAAATGAAGAGTAGAAGAAGTTGTACCACTGTGTAGCAAGCAGGCTAATCGGCTAGTGGTATGCTAAGCTAATAGGTTAATTGGTTAGCTAGTAAGCTAACTGGAGAAAACAGAAACAGTCTAACGTTTAATTTCACCATATATATCTTTGGTGTAATATCATATGTGACCATTTAAAAGTTATTCTTTGTCATATTTACAGTGTCTAGAGTTCAGCCAAACGTGCCGCAAATTTTCCACTCATTATTTTCACATGCAAATGAGTTTGTGATTATCTGCCAAAAGTTTGATAGTAGTAAACCTGCAGCAAACCTTTGGCAACAATGAAGAGTTTTCCTCAAAACTCATTTGCATGTGAAAATAACAAGTGCCGAATTTGCGGCAAATATTTGTAAGGGCATACAGAGATTGCGTAGGATTTTAAAAGTTCTTTCAGCCAATAGAATCACTTTGTGATCCAAGGGTGACATAACTTAGAGTGGGCGTGCTGTGTTGTGGGTGTTCATTTTTGTCTTGCGGGATGTCAACTTGGCACAATGCTGTGATTGACCAATCAGAATTGAGTATTGCTAAGAACTGCATTAGGTCCCGTTCAGACCAAGTATGTGTTTGCGTTAAAATAAGCTAAACACAAGTTGACGTTCTTTTTAAAGTAATGTTTCAGTTTCAGCACAAGTTAAGTGCAATCAATTAAATTTGTGGCATAATGTTAATCACCGCAAAATCATTTTGACTCACCCATCGTTTACTAAAAAAAAAGTGGTTACAGTAAGGAACTTTGAATGGAAGTCAATGGGGCCAGTTCATAAATATTAAAATACACATAGTTTTAAAATAATATAGCCTCAAGCTGTAAACATTTTACATTTTGACATAATTTTAGTGCATTAAACTCGTTTATTAACCTCATCTGTGTAAAGTTTTGCCCAATTCCGGGATCACTAGGTTATCATGAAAATTAAGGTGTAATATTGTATATAACTTTACACAAATAATGTTAGTTAGTGATTTTATACACTGAAATCATGTTGATACGTACAATGTTTACATCTTGCTGCTTTACTTTTGAAACAGTGTAATTTTTTGTATTTATGCCCTGGTCCCATTCACTTCCATTGTTAGTGCCTTACTGTAACGTGGGTTGTACTGTAATTCCGACTTTTACTTTTTTATGCCTAAACGAGTGGCGAGACGAAATTATGCCGGCACATTCCTTAAACCTCGCATAGAGACAGAGCGTATTTAGGCCACGCCCACACCGGTGGGGAAAACGATCCAACCGTCTCCATTGACTTTGCATTGCGAGAGGCTGCCTCCTTGTCATTTATGACTTATAACAAAAAACAAAACAATGTCTAAAAGCTGCTGTGTGACAAGGTGTACAGCAAACAAATAAATAACCCAGAAATACATTTATATATTATAATATATACGTTGTTCTTAGTAACGTAACCCTACTACTGTAGCTAAGGCACTCGCAAACATAACCGTCACTGCATAGCTTTCTGCTTTATCCACATTGTAAAAGTTGCATACTGTCAAAATGCTACAGCTTAGCTTACATAAATATAATATATAAAATTGACATTTGGATATTTGATTTACCAGTGACAAAATGTTTACTGCACACGTAGACATACTGAGTGTCAGGATCCCACAATTTACCCACTCTTCCTGCTGATGCTTCACGTCTTATTGCCTGTATCCACTTTTGTCTCCTTAAAGGCTGGCTTTTACGGTTCGGAAGCTTATAAAAATGTATTTCTGGGTTTTTTAGCTTGTTTGCTGTACACCTTGTCGCACAGCAGCTTTTAGGCATTTTTCTGTCTTTTGTTATATGCCATAAATGACAAGGAGGCAGCCTCTCGCAATTCAAAGTCAATGGAGACGGTTGGATTGTTTTCCCCCCGGTGGGCGTGGTCTTCAGATTATAACGCGTTGCGCTCTGTCTCTATGGCATCTAAAAAGCATGATGTTGTTTGCACGAGCACTAAAAAAGAGTGACATGGCACAACCATCAAAGACATCCGACTAGCGCATTTACATTGGAAAGCAACTGAAAAAGAGCACAAACGATCACAATAAACACATTTGGTGGGAACAGCCCCCAGTGCAATAAACGTTTACTGGGTTTGCTCGGAATTCTGTCGAAAGCTCTGCAGATTCCAGGAGAATTCCAACGCTGATCAATTACAAATTTCAGCACATTCCCTGCCCCCTTCGTGTCTGTTGATGAAATACTCTGGCTAGTTTCATACTGCTTTCAGGCACCAATATGAGTGTACTTGCAAAATGTTTAACACATTTACCCATATTTTTATTGAATCCCCCTACAGTCAATAAAGATTGCATGTGGGCTTGATTATTAAACAGATAGGCTTTAAATAAAATTTGCAATAGAATATCTTCCTGTTGATTTTAGGGTGAAATATGACCTGGACACATTCTTGCCAAGTCATTCTGTGACAAGACCTCGGTTTGCCCTCTGTATGAAAAAAGGAGAGATTAGATTAAATCGTTCAAGGAGGTGCAAAAACTCTTGACAACAATTGATTGGTTAATGAAGGGTGTGTGGCCATCACTGAAAAGAACATTTGTCCCGGGGAGGAACAAGAACCTGGGGAGGAGGACACACACTTATTATTATTGAGCAGCTTTTAATAACAGCCCCCTTACCGCCACTTTGTTTTCCCCATAATTGCCGTCAAACCGTCAAAGGAATTGCTCAGCATTCAAACATTGTTTGGGTTATCTATTCAAACCTGTCAGCTGGAGCGCAGAAAACAGCTGCAGGTGAAATAACTGCACAGCTTAGATATACAGATGTGATTAATGGTTTACTTGTTCATTTGGGGCTTTAATTAATCAGCTACAATGATATGACATAGAAAAATGACAACAAAAAATAACACGGAGTATGAGCAAAGTACTACAGTAGTGAGAATGTAATGATAACTCAATTTCTTGTTTTTAAAGCAAACATTATTTTAGCAAATCTTAATGAATGATTATTCAAGATGGCTGATTAATATGAACTACTTCATAAGTCTAAGGGGCCGTTAATGTGTTTTCTATTATCGGTTCGCCGTGTTTTCAGCGTCTCTCATGCAGAAGTGCCACGTTTTCTAGAAGCCGTGTCAAATAAAAAAAATGCATCTTGAGACAGCTGCGTTCTGGTCTAAATATTGCAATCATAGCTTTTATAGCACAAGAACGTATTTCGTGTGAATGGCCCCTGTCTCACTCGTTGATGGTTTTAAGTTCTAAGTTAAAAAGAACTTCAACTTTTAAAAAAGCCTCTCGAAACACCTGCGTTCTGCTCTGTTCGTGCTACTGTTTTTAGGTTTTTTTACAAGGCGCAAGGACGTATTTTGTGTAAACAGCCCCTGTTACAGTATACAACTTTATAAGTCTTGGGGGCCATTCACACCAAATGCATTTTCCATCCATTTCCACTGTTTAACAATTGTTTTTCTATGTAAACATGCGCTAGATGGAGGTCTTTGGTGTTGCGCTGCGTCTCGTTGTTTTCAACGTCTTGCGCTGGAGCACTGTGATTTTTAGATGCCGTGTTAAGTTAAAAGGAACTTAAGCTCTTAAAAATGCCTCTCAAAACACCTACGTTCTGCTTGTACTTTTTTTAAGCGCTAGGACATGTTTGGTGTGAACAGATCCTGAATCAGTATACATCTACATAAGTCTTAGGGGCTGTTCACACAAAATTAGTTTTGCATCAATTTGCACAGTTTTTTGTTTTTTATAAACATGCACTGGACTGAGATCTTTGACTGTTGCACTGCTTCTTACTTTTTTCAACATTTTGCGCAGGAACACTGTTTTAGATGCTGTGCCAAATTAAAAAGAACTTTAACTTTTAAAACACACCTGCGTTCTTCTCTTTTCGCGCTTCTGCATTTGTTTTTTTGGAGCGCATGACGTGTTTTGTGTGAACAGCCCTTGATACGGTATACAACTTCATTAAGTCTTCATACTAAATGAATTGTGCATGTACTTGCACTGTTTTCCAATTGTTTTTCTATGTAAACATGTGATAGATGGAGGTTTTTGACTGTTTTGCTGTTTTCAACATTTTGTGCAGGAACACAGAGTTTTTTAGATGCCATGCCAAGTTAAAAATAACTTTAAACTTTTTAATACATGTGTCTGTGTTCTCTTATTCGTTCTACTGCTTGTAGTTTTTTTTTTGGAGAGCAAATATGAAATTGGTGTGAACAGCCCCTGATACAGTATACAACTTCATAAGTGTTAGGGGCCGTTCACACTGAATGTGTTTGCATCTGTTTGCACTGTTTTCCAGTCGTTTTTCTATGTAAACAGTTTATTTATTTATTTATTTTTAATGCAAAAATGCATTCAGTTTGAAAGGCCCCTGATAATGTCTTATTTCACATGTCAAAATGTCAAAATGTGTCAGTCAGAGCACACTAGCAGCCGCATAGCAACATCATTGGAGCCACCCATAATCCCTTCGAATCTTGGCCTGAGTTTGCCGCTGAGAAACATCACTCATGAATCTTCATAAAATGTACAAATATAGTTATAAATACAGTAATTTAACATCAATAGAACTCAATAGGAGGCCTACGCAATGCATAAAACACATTTGTGAAAATACACAAAAAAAACAATACAAATGTAATTTGTTCAATACGAGATGTTGAGTACTTGTGTTGCGTTGATTAGCGTAATTCAGTCTAAAAACTAACCCACCCAAATTTATTAGCAAATTTGATACGTTTCATTAAAACATGTTGTATAAATAGACAAGATCATCATTTACTGAACAGACCAGATTTTTGTATCATGAATAGGGCACTGCAATTAGCCTGTTTTATCAGGGCTAAGCACAAAGCTTGCCAAAACAAAAGCTAGCATAAGGCCATTCATTAGCATCCAGTATCAGGTTTAGATTTGTCTGTGATCTTCCTGATATTTTTCCCTCCAGCGTTAAAGGCGCCGAGATGTCTTGAGTCATAGTAGCTTGTTCAAGCTTTTATTGTTGTTCCTCTTTTAATATTTCTCTCTCTACGTCGTTCCCTGAGGCACAGCAATGGGTGATCACTTTTGTTAGGCCATAACGTACCTCATACATATCTGCTTTCCTTTCATTTCCCAGGAATGCGACCAAGTTCACATCGATGATGTCGCCTCAGATGACAATGGCCAGGACTTGAGGTAGCGTATGACTTTTCTTCATCCAGCCAAGTGTAGACCGAGAGCAACAATATGAGTATTTCTAATAATATCAGCATTATGTAGTCCTTTTTGTTTTATCATAGTTTTTGAGGCAGACCCTTACTCTGGTTCCAGACTTTATATGATAGCTATTAATCATACTTTAAGAGTGTGGCAACAGATATATTAAAGAAATAGTTCACCCAAAAATGAAAATGCTGTCATTATTTATGCACCCTCGTATCGCTCCAACCCTGTAAGCTGTTATTTTTCACACAGTTCTATTCCTTACAACAGTTCATATTGAGCACGTCTTTCAAGTTCCAAGTTCAAAGTTATAAAATAAAATAAAATTGTCCACTTTATTCCAGGTCTTCTGAAGTCACACGATAACTTGGTGTGAGGAATAGACAGAAATTTAAGTTGTTATTCATTGATAATCTTGACCTCTGCTGTAGCTCTCAAATCAAATATTGCACTTTTGGGTTTCACATTAATGACATTTGGTGAGAGTCTACAAATTTGGTCAACATTTTGTCTTCAAAATGGCATATCATTTTTGTCGACAGAAATAAAATTTATTGATCGATAATGTGCAATATATATATATATATATATATATATATATATATATATATATATATATATATATATAAATGACTTAAAATTATTAAAGATAAATATGTTTAATATGTAAGATACACTGTCCTGAAAACCTTAACTTCTAAAATAATACATAATGAAAATACTAAAGTATTTGCAACTTTTTATTGCGTATTGTGTATTCACAACACAAGTTACGTGCACTGGCAAGAAAAATTATGTGAACCCTCTTGAATTACCTGCATTTATGTATAAATTTGTCTTAAAATCTGTTTTGATCTTCATCTAAGTTACAATAATGAACAAACACAATCTGCTTTAACTAATAACTTTGTACATATTGAATATATCGTATATCATTTAAACATTTACAGTGTAGGTTGGAAAAATTAAGTGAACCCCTATGTTAATGATGTCAACAAAAGATAATTAGAGTCAGGAGTTGGCAAACCTGGCATGTGGGTTAGAGCTACTATTTTTGCTATTCGCAAAAAAAATCTGCTGACATGGACAATGCCTCACAAAAAAGAGATCTCAGAAGACCAAGGATCAAGAATTGTTGCTTTGCATGAAACTGGAAAGAGTTACAAAGTTATCTCAAAGAGTTTAGATATTCATCTGTCCACAGTTAGACAAACGTTCTATAAATGGAGACAATTTTGTACTATAGGTACTCTCCCTAGAAGTGGCCATCCAGCCAAGATGAGTCAAAGGGAACACTGCAGAATGCTCAATGAGGTAAAAGAACCGTAGAGTGCCAGCTAAAAATATGAAGGAATCATTGGAACTGTGGCTGTGGCTCAGGTGGTAGAGCGGTCGGCCACTAATCGCAGGGTTGGGGGTTCGATTCCCAGCCCACATGACTCCACATGCCGAAGGGTCCTTGGGCAAGACACTGAACCCTAATTTACTGCCAATGGCAGGCTAGCTTCTTGCATGGCAGCTCTGCCGTCATTAGTGTGTGAGTATGAGTGTGTGTGTGTGTGTGAATGGGACACAGTGTAAATCGCTTTGGTAATCGCTAAGGTTAAAAAAGGCGCTATATAAGCGCAGACCATTTTTAAACAGGCATGGTGCCATTGGCAGAAAACCAGCTAATTCTAAAGGGTTCACATACTTTTTCTTGCCACTGTATTCTGACTTGCACATAACAGTTCGAGTTCACCTGTTCATTGGCAGCATTTTCTACACTAATGTAAGTTTTAATATTACATTTAAATGTTGTGGATTTAGCTGATTAATGACACATATAGGATGCGTTATTAACCCATTAGTAAAGTTCATTGTACAGGGGTTCAGCTCTTTCAGGAAAATACCCAACATACTATGACTGGAATATTTTAATCACTTCTCAATACTTCCTCAACAAACATTTTTGTCAAATAAAATTGCAGTAAATTGCAGTAATAACAAAATCCACACTAAAATTGGTTAGGCATATTGACATATTGACATGACATATTGGGTATTAAACATGGATGAAATTCATCGTAGTTTTGAGACAGGACCTTGCTTAAGTTCCAGACTTTTTACAATGGATATTAATGTTTAAGAGCGTGTGAACAGAAATATTAGTGTAGTTCAGATTTTGGTGAGTGGCTCTGAACACTGCCATATGTGTGTCTGAACTTGCAGCACGTATAACTTTGGCACGGATGGCTTCCAGACGCCGACGGGTGGTGGCACGCTCTGCTTGGGCTCGGGTGTTCACGGTGGAGTCGACTGGATGAGGAAACTCGCTTTCCGCTACCGACGTGTGAAAGAGATCTACAACATCTACAAGAACAATTTAGGAGGTGAGTAAACATTTAAACCTGCTTTTTCACAAAGCTATTGGATTAAACTAAATATTAACACTGTAATTCAACTGAATATTATTGTAAAAAGTCCCACAGACTGCTGATGCTTTCAACTTTTAAAAATGTGTCTCGTAGCACCCATGTTCTTCTCTTTTCGAGTGCAAGGATGTGTTACACTATACATTTTCATGAGTCTTGGGGACCGTTCACACGAAATGTGTTTTGCATACATTTTCACTGTTTTCCAGTTGTTTTTCAGTGTAAATATGCACTAGATGGAGGTCATTGACTGTTGCGCTGCATTTCACTGTTTACTCGATATTTATTAATACAGCAACGTTTTAGTCATACGACCTTTGTACTGACAGATTAAGAACTGAGAGGCCCATGGACTACATTTACCTTTATGCACTATGGGATTAGCATATTTGGTTGGACTTTTCAAATAGATGGAAGAATAGTCTGGAGCAATGCCTTACATGGACAGTTATCTGTACTTTTTGATTACGAACCGTTCCCAAATCATGCACCTGTATTCATATAACAAAATCACTATTCGGTTATTCTGCACATATATAGAGGTCTTCAATCCGATCTGAGTCCGACAGTACCCAACAAACCTGCAGGTTTTGGGCAAGGTTCGGGTCAGTTTTTTAAGTAGGCGATAGGGCAAGTGTCAGGGTGCGAGAGAGCACCCAAAAGCAGAGGTAACAGTTCAATTGGATTCAAGCCCAGGCGATCTTTCTCCCCCGAGACGCAGGCAGAGGCCGAGGAATCCTCCTCCACATGAACTTGGCACCAAACTGGCGAAGGCGATGCCAAACGTGAACAGTAGGTCGTTCCACTTCTGATACTAAATGGCAGCCAGCTCCACCTGCACAAGAGAGCATACGCTTGACAGTAACCAACACAACAATGATCTGACATCGGACATGACACACGAGGGGATTTAAATAGGCGGGGAACAAACAAGGGGCTGGTGTCGCTCGCAGCTTAAGTTTGTAATGACGTTTCCATGGAAACAATCAGGGTTCCCATGGAAATGCTGATTCAGCACACCAGCAGCACCTGAAACAAATAAGGACAAAACGTAAACACGCTTTGACAAAAACAGACAGGGAATGATGATGCCACAGTCCTCATCAGGAGAAACACACATCCTGGCATGGTGCCAGGACCGTGACATCACCGGAGGGCGCACGGCGGCAACTCGCACACTGCAATGACCCACCACCGGACCCACCGCCCACACATAGCACGAACACGAATCACAAGACAGACAGGGGAAGATGATGTCATGGTCCTCTTCAGACAAAACCCAACCTGACAGGTTGACAGGGCCATGACATCACCGGACCCATGTGCTCACACAAGAGGGGTACGCATAACACAGAGGCAGGCCGATACTGTCACGGTCCCGTCAGGCAGAACCCAAACCTGACACGGTGACCGGACCTGACAGCGAGTTACGTGCTGTTTTTCAATTGTGTTTCAAAGTAAACATGAACTGGACGGACGTCTTTGATCATTGCGCCACAACTCACTTTTTTTCAGCGGACCGCGCAGGACCGTCACATTTTTTTGACACTGTTACCTTAAAAAACAACTTCAATATTTATGTATCTCGAGACAGCTGTGTTTTGTTGCACCATTTTGTGCGCTGCTAAATCTTTTTTAGCGCTGGTTTCACAAATTGACATCGACTTAATGTGACTGTTACACATGTTTCCAGATTGTTTTTTACCTGGCAAAGTTTCAGCGCTTGATAAATGGTGAGCCAGTGCTTTTTCCACCTTTTGCTCTGGTGTGTAGTCAATAATTACACAAGTTAAATGCTGAATCATTTAATATCAAAGCATCCCGAAGAAGTGTTCACTGCCTCAAGGAAAGTAAACCTGCTCGTGCAGAAATACACATATTCAATTTATTAACAATAGGCCTACAATGATGCAGGCAATGACTGAGATTATTTTTGCTCGACTTTATTGTGATCTTATCGTTTGAAGATCTGTGCACTTTATTCCCTGCTAATCTGAGATTGTGTTTGACACATCCATGACAATAAACGTTCTTTATTCCCAAATCCCGACTCCTGACAAATAAGGCAAGGCAAGGCAAGTTTATTTATATAGCACATTTCATACACAATGGTAATTCAAAGTGCTTTACATAGGAGAGATTAAAATAAGAATAAAAACAAATACGAATAATTGAAACAGTTTAGAATATAAAATAAAATAAAATACAGTACAAACAGTCGGACACACAGTGGCACAGTGCTCATTCAGTAAATGCACAGCTAAACAGATGTGTTTTGGTCTGGATTTGAATGTGACTATGTAGGAGCACATCTGATCTCTTCTGGAAGCTGGTTCAAGCTGCGGCTGGCATAAAAGCTAAAAGCAGACTCTCCTTGCTTAGAGTGAACCCTTGGTATTTCTAGCTGATGTGATCCTAATGATCTGAGTGATCTGTTGGGTTTATATTCAGTGAGCATATCTGCAATATATTGAGGTCCTAGCCCATTGAGTGATTTATATACCAGTAATAATACTTTAAAATCAATCCTAAATGTAACTGGGAGCCAGTGTAAAGACCTGAGGACTGGTGTGATATGTTCAAGTTTTCTGGTTCTGCTCAGAATCCTGGCAGCGGCGTACTGTATGAGCTGCAACTGTCTTATGGTCTTTTTGGGAAGGCCAGTGAGGAGTCCATTACAATAATCCACCCTGCTGGTGATGAAAGCATGCACAAGTTTCTCCAGGTCTTGACTGGAAATAAAAGTTCATTCAAAAGTAGTCATTATAAAAAACATTATAAATGTGCACGTTAAAATTATTTTACTGTGATACAATCGCTTATAAATCTTCTCTGTGTGAAGTTATAGCCAGTTTTACAACTTTCCATCAAAATGTAATGCTGTAAACTATGATTTAAACCTCCATTGTAAGTGCATTCCTTTAACATCGTTTTTTGGGACAAGTCGAATTTTTGTTTTTGTGGTAATCAACATTATGCCATATATCAATATTCACATTAGTTTTGTACACTGTAAATTGTGTTTGATTGGTTTTGTGGGCTGTTAATCATGTTTCGTGTGTGTTATGTAGGTTTGTTGGGTAGTCCGAAGCGTGAAGAGTGGCTTCAGCTGAGGCGGGAAATGGAAATTCTGACAGACCTCTGGTTGACTCAAGCACTGAAGGCTCTTGCGCTCATCAACTCCAGGTGAGAAGTCTTAACAATACACTTAAACACTGAATACAAATTCTGTGACTGCATCTGTGACATGCTGTCCATTACCTTCATAATCACCATATGAAATGTCAACTTGTCCCTAGTTTGTAAAAACAAAAAAGGGAAATCTTTACAGTAATGCACTTACAATGGAAGCTTAGCAGGAAAGCATGTTGGAGGGTCTTTAAAGACTAAGAAAAGAGTCAGAATAATTGTGTAATGATAATGGACAGCATGCTACAGATGCTTATAAAGCTTTATTTGTATTTCACATAGAATCCCTTTAACATTAGACTTATTTTACAGAAAATTACAATAGTTTTGTTTCACTCAAACATAGCGAGTTTGGCAAGCGTATGACCGGTCAGTGTCAAAGATTGATGGCAGATAATGATTAAAAGCACTTCTGTTTTACTTTCTCTACTCCTCCACAGTTCCTCTCTTAATATGTTAAAGGGCACCTATTATGGCATTTAAAATGTTCCTAATATTGTTTTGGGAGTCCCCAACAACAGTTTTACATGCATGCAATGACAAAAAACACTTTTGTTGTCTTATAATATGCATTTATGTTTACCTGATTTGCTCACCGACTCCCAAATGATTCGTTCAACGACTCATTTTTCCAAACCCCTCCTTTGCGTGACGCTAATCTGCGGTGATTGGTCAGATGACCCAGTCAGTTGTGATTGGTATACTCGGTGCAGAGATTGTTGGAAATGGAACGCCCATCACCGCTTTGTAGTAAAAAAATCTAAATCAGAGAAGGAATTTGAGTTGATTTATGTTAGCGATCATAGCCCAAAGTTCGGTGGTCAACACCCAATCAGTTATTGTTTGCGTTAGCCCAACGCATAAACATATTGGTAAAGCACTGCATTACTACAAGCTATTGCTCTATTCTTTATGACAACTCCAATAACATCCACAAACATTTGACATATTTCAAAAAAGTTGACATTGGAGACCTAGAAGCTGCGCTGAGCGTAACGTACACAACACACACAAATACTTATTAAGCATGCTAAAAAACACATAAAAGCAACAATTATTAATAATACTTACAGGTTGTGATTCGGAGGAGGAAGCTGATCCAAATAAACTTGGTACTGAACCTTCCTTCAGTATCAACCGGCTCGCGAATCCACACTTGAAAGCAATCGTCATTAAAATGACGCGAACACAGCACAAGGTTCGGGCTATACTTGTGTGGTATAGTTGTAAATATAAACTCTAGCCACTGATTCTTCACATGCTCGTCCCTGGGCAGTGAAAAAATGTCGCTTTTGATATGCACTTCAGAACACAGCGTCTTGTTGTCGACATGATGTTTTCAAGTTTTCCCTGGTGTCTGTGCGCGCAATGAGTGGGCGCGGCCAATTTGATCATTTTTCGTCTTGACGTCACAACGAAAAGGATAATGACTCATTGGAAAAACGATTCATTACATTGACTCAGAGTCGACTCCTACTTTTGAGAGACAATAACTTTTTTTACGGTGAACTTTCATATATAAAACTTTGCAGGATGTTTTTGTTCACTTAAATCTATGTTACACACTACATGAAAGGTCATTTTCAAAATTCCATAATAGGTGCCCTTTAAATAATTCGTCCAAAAATGAAAATTCTGTCATCATTTCACTCACCCTTATGTTGTTCCAAACCTGTAGGATTTTGTTTTTAAAGAATTCACAACAAAAGAATATAACAGGGTTGTCAAGCTACAAACAACGCAAAAAAGCACCATAAAAGTCGTCCATTCAACTTCTGCGCTATATTCCAAGTCTTCTAAAGTCACACGATAGCTTTGTGTGAGAAAAAGACTGTTATTCACTGAAAATCTTCCCCTTTGTCTTTGCTCACAAATCTGATTAGCGAATTCGCTTTTTGATATCAAATGAACCAAATGGTTTTGGTTTCTACATGTCTCATATCCGAAGAGGAAATACTGCTAAACGTCTCCGTTGTGTTTGTTTGGGTTTGAGACGATGTGAGTTAAATGTTTTTTGGGTGAACTGTTCCTTTAAGGTTCTTGTTCATATCTTATAATAATGACATCCACATTTTACCTCCACAGACCAAACTGTGTAAATGTGATGGTCACCACCACACAACTGATCCCAGCGCTCTCTAAAGTTCTGCTCTATGGTCTTGGAGGAGCGTTTCCCATCGAGAACATCTACAGTGCCACCAAAACAGGTTTGCTGCTTCTTTAAACACTCAAACTTTGGAGTGGTGGTGGTGTAGTGGACTAAAGCACATTACTGGTCATCAGAAGGTTGCTGGTTCGATCCCCACAGCCACCAGCATTGTGTCCTTGAGCAAGGCACTTAACTCCAGGTTGCTCCGGGGGGATTGTCCCTGTAATAAGGGCACTGTATCTTGTATATGTATGTACAATATCTCAATTACAGTGCTGGGTAAGTTACTCTAAAAAGTAATTATTTACTAACTACTAATTACATCTTCTACAGTGTAATTAGATTACTGTTACTAAAAAGTAATTGCATTACTCATTACTAATTACTTTCTTAAACCCTTATTAACCTCGACCAGATGAAAACTACAAGGATAGATAAATTATGTAAATTATTCATGAACTGGCCAAATAATTTAAAGGGGCAGCGTTAAATTAGAAAACATACATTTTAACATTAGACGTTAAATTTCGATTTTAAATTCACTATTGTTTTATATAGAATTGTTCTAGAATTCTATACAATGTTTAACACAATTACATCAGTAACTCTAATTCAATGACTGAAAAATTAAGAGTAATCCCTTACTTTACTTTTTTCAATGATAAAGTAATTTAATTACAGTAATTAATTACTTAGTAATGCATTACACCTAACACTGCTCAATTATGTAAGTATGCTAATGTGTTTATGTACATATACTGTATATGTAAACACTATAGCTGCTATATGAAAACGTTTGATTTGTTTGTAGGGAAAGAGAGCTGCTTCGAGCGAGTGACTCAGAGGTTTGGTCGGCGAGCCGTGTATGTGGTCGTAGGAGATGGTGTAGAGGAGGAAACTGTGGCAAAGAAGGTATGAGTTATTAAAGAAACCATGCCAAAACCTTTACATACATCACAGTACCATGATACTCCTGCATTAGTTTTGTGTGATTATGAGGCATAGGTATTTATAAGGCAATCCAAGGTACTTCTGAGAATAACATTGTAATATCATGGTATATACCCCCCCCCCCCCCTCTAATCTCAGAGACACACACACACATACACAATGATACTTATATGCACTTTTTGATAGCTGAATACTGAATGGACACATAGTAAAAAAGATTAGTTGTTTGACTGTGGATGTATGTCCACATCCTGTTATTAAACAGAGACACTATGACAAATTATTTAATGTACTTTAGAACAGCATATTTAAATATGTCCTGTTTAAAGGTCCTACACTATATAATTTGTACAGTTTCTATTTGGGTTCGTCTGATATCGGGTTTTCAATGGCTGATACAGATACTTATATTAACAGGGTGTATATATATATACTGTATATAATAAATATACATTGTATTTTTTAATCTATATATATATATATATATATATATATAATCTAATATATATATATATTTTAATATATATTGTATATTCTCAGTATATAAACATACATATATTTTCAAAAATATTTTTTTAATCTATATATCTATAATTTAATATAAATATATATATATATATATATATATATATATATATATATATATATATATATATATATATATATATATATATATATATATATATATATATTGTATATTCTCGGTATATAAACATACATATATATATTTTCCACAATATTTTTTGATCTATATATATAATGTAATATATACACTCAAAGTACAAATACACATAAATATATATTTTAAACAAATTTGATCTTTACCTATCAAAATAAAAAAGAATTCATGTGTTTATTGTATAAATGTTTTTTACTTATATTTTGTATTTATATATCTCTAATCTAATCTAATATATATAGAAATACATGTACAGTATTTTTCCTAAATTAAAAAAATAATAATAATATACAGGTGAAACTCGAAAAATTAGAATATCGTGCAAAAGTTCATTAATTTCAGTAATTCAACTTAAAAGGTGAAACTAATATATTATATAGACTCATTACAAGCAAAGTAAGATATTTCAAGCCTTTATTTGATATAATTTTGATGATTATGGCTTACAGCTTATGAAAACCCCAAATTCAGAATCTCAGAAAATTAGAATATTACATGAAATCAATAAAACAAAAGGATTTTAAATACAGAAATGTCGGCCCTCTGAAAAGTATAATCATGCATATGTACTCAGTACTTGGTTTGGGCCCCTTTTGCATTAATTACTGCCTCAATGCGGCGTGGCATGGATGCTATCAGCCTGTGGCACTGCTGAGGTGTTATGGAAGACCAAGATGCTTCAATAGCGGCCTTCAGCTCTTCTGCATTGTTTGGTCTCATGTCTCTCATCTTTCTCTTGGCAATGCCCCATAGATTCTCTATGGGGTTCAGGTCAGGCGAGTTTGCTGGCCAATCAAGCACAGTAATACCATGGTCATTGAACCAGGTTTTGGTACTTTTGGCAGTGTGGGCAGGTGCCAAGTCCTGCTGGAAAATGAAGTCAGCATCTCCATAAAGCTTGTCTGCTGAAGGAAGCATGAAGTGCTCTAAAATGTCCCGGTAGACGGCTGCGTTGACTCTGGACTTAATAAAGCACAGTGGACCAACACCAGCCGATGACATGGCTCCCCAAACCAACACAGACTGTGGAAACTTCACACTGGACTTCAAGCATCTTGGATTGTGTGCCTCTCCATTCTTCCTCCAGACTCTGGGACCTTGGTTTCCAAATGAGATGCAAAATTTGCTCTCATCAGAAAAGAGGACTTTGGACCACTGAGCAACAGACCAGTTCTTTTTTTCTTTAGCCCAGATAAGACGTTTGACATTTGAAGCCCATGTCCAGGACCCGTCTGTGTGTGGTGGCTCTTGATGCAGTAACTCCAGCCTCAGTCCACTCCTTGTGAAGCTCCCCCACACATTTGAATGGCCTTTTCCTGACAATCCTCTCCAGGCTACGGTCATCCCTGCTGCTTGTGCACCTTTTTCTTCCACACTTTTCCCTTCCACTTAACTTTCTGTTAATGTGCTTTGATACAGCACTTTAAGAACATACAACTTCTTTTGCAATTACCTTTTGAGGCTTTCCCTCCTTGTGGAGGGTGTCAATGATGGTTTTCTGCACAACTGTCAGGTCAGCAGTCTTCCCCATGATTGTGAATTCAACTGAACCAGACTGAGAGACCATTTAAAGGCTCAGGAACCCTTTGCAGGTGTTTAGCTGATTAGAGTGTGACACTTTGAGCTACAATACTGAACCTTTTCACAATATTCAAATTTTCTGAGATTCTGAATTTGGGGTTTTCATAAGCTGTAAGCCATAATCATCAAAATTATATCAAATAAAGGCTTGAAATATCTTACTTTGCTTGTAATGAGTCTATATAATATATTAGTTTCACCTTTTAAGTTGAATTACTGAAATTAATGAACTTTTGCACGATATTCTAATTTTTTGAGTTTCACCTGTATATGTAATTCTTATAAAAATTCATAAATGTTTTTCTCTATATACAATATACTGTATACACATACATACATATTCATTTTTTTATTTACATTTTATTTTTAATCTGTATATTATCTCTAATCTAACAAATAATCAATATAATAAAAAATACACATTTTGAAACTGTTAAACGGCCTCATTACAGATTTAGGTAGGGCTGATATGGACATGTCCCTGCCATATTTTAGAAAATTAGAAATGCCCCCACCAACATTTTTGGCAATTTCACCACGTAGAGAATACTGTAAGTTTAGATTATGTTTTTATTTTCATTTAAGTGACTATTAAAGTTCCTCAGTTCATAATTCATGTTTAAATGATTGTCCCATCTCTTCTGGAGCAGCTCAGAAACAGCGTTGTCACGTGGCTTATGTTACATTTCTCAGCGCTGTTCTGGATGCACCAATCACAGATGTTTTTGATTACTACATAACAATTTTTTAAAAATAATTTTCTGGATATTACACTGGCGGACTTCCATTGGTATTTTAGGTCCAATCCTTCAAATTTGTATGTACAAATGTATCCTATATATATAGAAAAACATTTCCTGAATTTTGCACGCGGCCCAATGGAGGATTCTGGTTTTTACAGCTGGTTAGCGCCCTCTAAACATAATCTGATAAATGTAAATGTACTTTTTCTCAATGTAGATCTACTAGAGATCAATTGAATTCAATTTTGACACATGAATATTATCGGATATCATCGTCAAATAATCCAACAAGTTTTTCACATATTTTTCCTCCATATCGTGCAGCCCTAGTGGTCAGTTCTTAAACGGTTTATTCTATAACAAAAAACAAAAAAACAGCTATGTTGCCTGTGCATTTTAGTTAAAACCACATTTTGCATATTATCCTCCATGTAATATGCGCCTTCCAACTTTTAAACCAAACCTACGCCCTTATGTGTGAGTGGCGTCCACTTGGTTATTTTGCATTTTTACTTCAATTTGTGGTATAAAAAAGAAATTCTTAACTTTTGGCGGTCTGAACAAATATTCTGGTTCTGTTGATCGGCCAACTTGGTCTGGCTGATATACTGTAGTTCCTGCAATAATTCTCCTTTGCTTCTAAAATGAAATGTTTCTTTCTGTCGTCCTGTAGAAGAACATGCCGTTCTGGAGAGTAACGTGCAGAGCAGACCTGGAGGCGCTAAGTCATGCACTTGAGCTGGATTACCTCTAAAGCGAAGCGTCTGCTCGTCAACGCTCAAACCCGCTTGTCTCCTGCCGCGCCACAGGCACGTACGGTCAACAGGAATCACATGACCAAGCCAAGAATCGCAGGACCAATCAGCAGGGAACTGCAATCTTACTGGAAATGTTTGGATCAAATCAATCCAAGATAAACGTTT